>NW_006800009.1:384256-503599 GCF_000485575.1 Poecilia formosa | reverse complement strand
TCTATTGCTCTGGTGTTTAGGGCCTGTTCCTGGGCGGCCAGGATGAGGACGTTTATGTTTATATATATATATATTAGTATTATTAATGTTTCTGGTACTTCACCGACTCCCAAGATGCCTGCTAAGGTCTACTAAAAGTTGTTTCCTAGAACTTCACGTGTTCCTGAAATATGCTTGACTGTCACATTGGTCGTATATGACATCTGATGAATAATTTTTCACTTTTGTAATGTCATCACCCCAAAAACGCAAAGCAGTTGTCACCTTCTGTGTGATTTAAAAACCTATTGTATTTCTATAACGTCCTGCAGTTTAAATGAATACTTTATTACTTGACTGCAGTCATATTGTTAGTGTACAAGGTATTAAAAACAAAGAGAAAATCACCACTGGATGGTAGCTTTAAAAGACGCCGGATTCTGTTAATTGAGCCTGTAAGACAGTACCGTGGGAGAAAAAACTCCTCCTCGCTCTTTGGTTCCCCACCTCCTTCTTGTTTCACCTCAGTTACTTTTTTGAAGTTCAGACTCACTCAGCAGGAATGTGCTGAAGTGTAACTGTCACACAGTGAAGAAGAAACAGCTTTTATTTTTATTCATAAAATGCTTTTCGTTGCAGAAATTCGGTACTTTCGTGGGGTTATTTTCCTGAGTTAGACCGCGTCTCCTCGTCGGAGTTTGAAAATAAATAGATAACACTTGTAGACTGAAGACCATCACCATGCCCGACCTGTCGAAGATGAAGAAGCCCGACGTGAAGCTTGTTTTCCTGGGCGACATGAACGTGGGGAAGACGTCGCTGCTCCACAGATACATGGAGAGGAAGTTCAAAGACACCATTAGCACCGTCGGAGGGGCTTTTTTCCTCAAACAGTGGGGACCGTACAACATATCAATCTGGGACACAGCCGGTAATACATCCGCTTGTTTTTTTTGTTGTTGTTTTTTTGACGTGGCTAGTTTGTGTGTGCTTCATTATCAATGCTTACCTGAGGAAACATGCTGTCGCCACCCGAGGCAATCAGCAGCATGTGACCGCTCAGTGATCACAGCCAGGCGGCCTGCTTCATGGGAACGGTGGCCTGGAAGCTTTCCCCCTGGCTGTTAGGAACAACCAGAGCTGCTCATGCAAAGCCTTGCACAATCCAATCTTTTCAGGTCAGACAGGAGGAAAACAATCCGATAATCCAACACAATGAGGTCCAGCCAGCCAGATACCAGCTTTCTCACACACACACACAAGAATAAAGATTAGGTTTTATTGCATGTTTGAGTAGATAGATGGGCTTTTCTAACTATCAAAGTTGCACCGTGATAGATTCTCAAGCTGTAACTTTAAGAAAATATCATTTTAAATCATTACAATATTTACTTTTAACACTTTATCTGTTATTTTAAACGTCCCCAACTATTTCTACCCCAAACTGCACTGCCATATAAACGCTTTATTAGATTCCACACCATTTCTGTCCATGTTTTTCAACCGAAAACCTTTCCAAATAGCCACATTTTACAGGGAAAGTGTAATATCCGTATTTTACCCATATGACAGGTATTGTGTACAACAGGTGGGGGAAAGAGTGGTGCTGTTACCAGAGAAACTTTGGATCATTTATGCACTTTCTCTGGTAAAGACTTTAAAACATAGATGTGGTGTGACAAAACGTTTCATCGGTTCTGAGAGTTTGATGTGCCAGTAAGTGTCTGAACTAATTCAGCTTGAGTTTGTAGTAAAGGTGTTTTCCAGACCATCACTTAACACAAAATTCAAGTTTAGGTTGTCTGTTGCGTTAAAAAAAAAAAGAGTTTACAGTCATTCGTACTCTCTCAGATATGCTGATATAAATAGTTTAGTTTTTATCATTACTCGAGACTTTTTTTTTTAGTTTCTGCTTTGTCACAACTTCGTCTTTTGGTTTGATACTTGGAGTCAAAAGTTACTGATACATGTTTTATTTTGGTGAACTCTTTACATCCTGCTTCATCCAAAGTCAAATATGTGTTATCATGATGTAGCACAATTGTTTCTCTTCTTTTTTTATTAATTGCTTCTTTCTTTTTTTTTGGTCAGAATGCTAATCAGTCATACTACTCGTGAAGTAATTTCAGTCCTTCCTGCTTGATGTGTACTAGAATCACTGTTTTGCCCGTCATGTGCTGTGTTGCTCAATGTTGTAGTAATGTGACCCAGTCAAAGCATTTTCCATCACTGTGTGGGTTCGCATCTGTTCACATACTCCCCCATCTGCTTTTAATTCAACAATTGTTGGTGCCTTTTGAAGGAGAGCCTTCAGAAATTGATGACCTCTATCTGCTTTTAATGCATGAAAAATCTGAACACTTTTCAGTTGCTCTAAGATGTTTTATCAGTTTGGGTATGATCAAAGCCAAGCTTGATTTCATCAGTGGTTTGATTGAAAACCAAACCAGTCTGTCAGTCTGCTTCCGGACTGACGGATTTCATTGAAATGTGGTTATGATGTGTTGTGTTTTGACTCTACAGCTCCGGTGGTAGAGTGCAACCATATGTGGTCTCTGATAGTTGGTTTATTTTCAGATAACATTTTGTGGAAGGTCGGACAAAAACATTCGGAAATACAGAGTTCACATTGTCAGCAAAGCATCACTGATCTTATGTTTGCTATTTCACCGTCACAGTCAGCTGAGCATTATATCTTGGCAGACAATAAAGAAAAGTAGGGCTGCACCGATAAATCAGCCTCGATTTCCTTAATTTTTTTAATTTTATTTGTGATAGTAGATCAGCTGATACTTGCATGTGAAACTGTTTTTATCTACCGTCGCAAAGGTGTGAAAATCAACCAAGCTTCTATTAAACACCTGCATGACTTTCCTTTACAGTAAGAAAGTGTGAGGGTTGATGAAGACTACGACCTGCTCTTCAACTACTGTAGATCTTTATCTAGGACCTAAAACACTTGTGATTTATGAAGAGACCATGCCGGCTTTTTCTTTCTTTTTTTAAGGTTTTATCGGCTTTTATTCACCTTGTCCTCTTGCCTTGACCTGGATATTGCTTCTTCATGATAATCTCAGAATGGCATTCCAGTGTTGTGTAAATATGATTAATAGAAAACCATTCTAGCTTCAGTTGAGCTAGTGAGCCACAGAGATAAGGGACAAACTGGCCTTGTCACCATTGAGCCATTTCCTGCCTGTGTCCCTTCAGTCTGTGACCTCTGTGGTCCCACGCTGCGTCTGTCCACACAACATGGCCGGGAAATGCCAGATCAGCGCTATTGAATCACCGTTTAGTAAAGCTATTGTTGCATATCCATCAGCACCGACCACAGAGCTGTGGAAGCAGAAGCAGCAGACGGAGGGGTCATGGTAGTTTTTGGACGGCCGTCAGTCACATTGCACCCGGCGACATTTACCCCTTTTCTTTTTTCAGTTCAAGTGTTTTAAAAAGAAACTCGACCCAGTTCCTCTTCAGTCACATGATGAGTCGTGGCTCTCCCTGCTCCATCCTGTCTTTTCCAAAGTTTCACACACACAGCAGTATTTCCACAAATACGACACACTTCTCTTGGTCATAAAGCTGACAGTTTAAAAAAAAATCCCATATGTGTTATGTTGAATTTGTAGGTAGAAAATTGGCTTCATTTCAGATTTTAGTGAATGTGGTGTCACTGGCACAATTTCACCTCTGTCCAGATGAAATATTGACTGGTTAGCAGTATCAAGGTAAACCAAGGCCACTAACATTTACCATCATAAACTTTCCATGATGCCAGAGCAACATGGTTTTTTTCCCTTGTTTTTTGGGGGGTCAAGTATGATGCATAGTTTCTAACTTGTTTATTTGCTTGGATTTCAATTCAAATGAAGCCAAACTGAGAAACGATCCATGTTTATTCAACTGCAGTGGACACACGTCTATTTGGAGTTCAGTATTTGTACATTTTTTTGGTGAAACAGAACTCCAAATTGTTTCTGGAAACTCCCTTCTCTTTAGATAGTTTTTGTAAGGCATATCTATGATACTGGACAGGAAATCCTGCTTGGCAAGCTGAAATACCTAGATGCTTCACTTCTTTTTGGCTGGTCTTTATTCATGAGCACCATTTATTTTCCTTACTGCTGATTGACTGTAACGCCAAGAGCGAAAATAAGGAAAACTGCAGCTATTAGCTTTTGCTACTGTGCTAAGACTGTTTCCACTGTGTGCATTAATTCATAATAAAGGTATATTTGGTGTTGGAACTATTAAAATTGGCAGTTGTAAGGATATCTTAAGTATTTGCTGATTTTAGCTATTCGCAGGCGGCTGAGGTTCTCCAAGTCCTGCAAATACCGGGGCTTTTCACTGTGCAGGGTTATTTTTGTCCAAAAATATGTGACTGATCACTACTCTATTGTTTAAACCCCATTTGTTGTAGCTGGGCATATTGAATTACGAAACAACTAAATGAAACATTCCCAGAGAAATGTGTTCGTACACACAATGTTCCCCTTCACGTCCCGACTACAAAGCTTTGTTTTGTTTTTAAGCTGCTGACTGTTTTGCATAAAACACTCTTTGTCTTTCCACTACACTGCTTGTAAAAAAACAACAACAAAAAAATGGTCCTTATTTGACTCAAATTTTCTGGCTTTATCCCTTACTTTGCTGTTATAGGTTTGAGGGGTTAACATTAAAAGAAAGCTAGATTTCTGCTGAAGCAGCTCAAGCGTCTTCTGTTTGAAAGGCCTTCGGTCAATCCCTTTTTCTTCTCTTGCTAAGATTCTTCAGTTTCCCTCAGGAAAAAAGACAAATTGCCAGGTCTGCGTGGCCTGACAAAGACTTCACAGCTTTTTCTTCAAATAAAGTGCTGCAGATGGTTTTTCCAGGACTGTTTACACCAAACAAATTGATCCACATTGAGGAACAAGGACTCGATTGTCTAGCAAAATACACTACTTAAAGTGAAACCTGTTTGCAGTATTATATCCAAACTAATCCAACAGTTGTTCAAAATGCCTTAATATTCTTGGATATTTCAATTTTGACTGCTAAAGAAAGTCTATGAACACTTTGTAGTAGGATTGGTTTTCAGTGCTAGTTGGGTCGATGAATGGAGCTAAATACAGGACAATACTAGAAGAAAACCTGATGGGAAACCTCAAAAGACTCGCTACACTTGAATGGGATGTTTTCTATGACAGGATATATTCATATTAAAATGGTCCAGCCAAAGTCCAAACCTAAATGTGATTGAGAATCGGTAACTGGATTTCCGATTCTCTGTTCAGATGCTCTTGATCCAGTCTGACTGAGGTAACGTTGGTAAAGCGGTAACTTTTCCCGTCTTTCCAGGTCGGGAGCAGTTCCACGGTCTGGGCTCCATGTACTGCCGAGGAGCAGCCGCCATCATCCTGACCTACGACGTCACTAACTGGCAGAGCCTCGTTGAGCTGGAGGAGCGCTTCCTGTCTCTCACCGATACCGCCAACCACGACTGCATCTACGCCTTGGTGGGAAACAAGGCCGACCTGACTGACTCCAAAGCCCACCTTTGCCAGGACTCGGACGGACTCCCCGAGGACCGAACCGAGTGCGAGGAGGGGAGGACAGAAACACACGTGTTGTCCGCCTCTCCCACTCCTCCTGCGTCCCCCACGTCCCTCTCCGATATGCTGCTTCACAAGCAGGTGGCGCGGGAGGACGCGGTGGCCCTTTACGGGAGAATACTGCGATACAAAGGCCTGGACGAGAAGAGCAGCCTCCCGGCAGACAAGATGTGCTTCGAGACGAGCGCCAAGACCGGGTACAACGTGGACGTCCTGTTTGAGACGCTGTTCGATCTGGCGGTGCCCGCCATCCTGAGGAAGAGACAAGAGAACCAGGCGTCTCCGACCGTAGACCTGGAGGACTGGAGGCAGGTCAGCGGGAAGCGGGGCAAATCCAGCTGCTGTTAGAGATCTGAAGCACCAACGAGGCTCCCAGCTGCAGACTCGTTTTTAATCAGTCACCATGTTTGACTGAGCATTAAATCCACACTGTGACGGTACTGTTTTGCGTTTGCCTTGACTGTGACTCGATAGCAAACACATTTCCCAATGATGTGAAGATGTATATGACTGTAGATTCAGTTTGGGCAGAGACATTTTAATAGGAAGGGAAATAGACTTCCTAGTTTAATAACTCAAACTATGGTTTAATATTCCAAAGATGTGCCTGTGGCCCAAAAAAAAAACACATTAAGAAAAGAAAGTAAATTACTGCTGTAAATGTTTTACTACGTACTGCCACTAAATGAACTGCACTAATCATTCATTTCATTTATTATACAATCTTGATCACATTTCACTTTAACCATTTTTAAAATTTTTTTATAAATATTGATGTTTGTCTTTATATTTGAATGATGAAAATATAAGTGTTTAATTTTTTAAAATATAATTTTATATAAAATGTAATAAAAAATTTATTTTCAGGTTTGTCTTCATTCTTGGATATGTAACTTCATCAGAAGAATGAAAATATTGAATCAAATGACATTGTATTCATGTGAATTTGACCTTTTTATTTGTTTTAGAGCTGAAGTAGAGCATTTGACCCACTTTAGAGACTCTGCTTTAGCTCTCTGAACTTTGACCCCGTTTTATGGTCTGTCATGTTTGTTTTACTTGGCACAGCTATATTAGACGTGAAGAGGTAAATGACCGCATCATGGATACCATCAGATTTGATCTTTAGTGGTGCCCAGGAGTCTCAAAGTGTCTCTCATTTCTCTATTCTCTTTGTCCAGCTAGCTAGACATGCTTCCTTTT
Organism: Poecilia formosa; assembly: GCF_000485575.1. Lineage (NCBI taxonomy): Eukaryota > Metazoa > Chordata > Actinopteri > Cyprinodontiformes > Poeciliidae > Poecilia > Poecilia formosa. The sequence goes on along the minus strand of NW_006800009.1, from coordinate 496,823 downwards.
TTTTAAACTACAGTGGATGAACAGTTTTCCTGTAATGATACTTTATCTGCCACTAGCACAATAAGCAGCTCGTACACAAGTGTGATTGACAGCATTAAGACACTCCTCCTGGAGATGTTAACAAACTTAACCTGTCATTCACAGTTTGTCATTCACAATGACAGGTTAACGGTTAACCAGGTTAAGTCTTGACCCAAGAAACTGGCTCAGCTGCTATGTGTAAACACCATCTACAGTGTAATGTTTCTCTCAACCAAGTGTTAATATCTGATTCTATTTAAAACAGCTTTTTATGCACTACCGTCAGTAGTAGTTTGACTCCAGTAAATGGTATCTGCCAGCAGGAAACCACTCCCAACATTTTAGGTGGATGGATTATAATCTGACCCAAATAGGGGTCAGAACCAAAATAAAATGAAATGGAATAAACTTTTCTTAAATAATATGCAACTGAATTAAATGGGTTGAGAGTTGAGCACTTAGCAAATTCATAAGAAAATAAAATGCTGTGAAGAAGTATTTGCTTTGGGACAGGCGTCTACCCCCAAACATGGTGTTGGCAGTGTGGTTATAACCTGGATGACTTAGAAAGACTGATGGAACCATAAATCCTGCTTTCTGTCAGACAATCTGGAAGTATAATGTCCAGCTGTCAATTCATAACCTTAGATTTAGCACAGTTGTGTTATGCAGTTGGACACTGATCCAATGCACGCGAGTGAACCCGCCTTTGAATGGGTAGAAAGCAAAAGAAAACAAGTTGCAGATGGTTTACAGAAAATCTGGACTTAAATTTGACTGAAGTGATGGAGTGTGAGCACTCTTGTGCAAAAGTCCTTCAACATGGCGGAATTAAAACTATCATGCAGAACATTTTGGCACTCCAGTTAAAATTGTAGCACAAAGGTTTACAGGGCTGAGGCTTTTTCACATAAGTTCAGGTTGATTTGAATAGCAGTTTTTCCTCAATACAGGAAATAATCTTTTGAAAACTGTTTTGCTTTTATTCAGATAATCTTTGTCTTGTTTGTTGACAAAAAAAAGCAGGAACATAATTTGTAAAGGAGCAAACTGTGTTGTTGCAGAACACAGCAACAACAAATTAAAAGCAAATCCCCCATAATTTGCGAAAAATAATTACAAGGTGGTTTTGCAAGTAGGAAATGGAAGTAGGTATTCTATTGTGGCACTCATTTTCTGCAATTAGTTACTCAAAATTATATCTCAATTTAAATTTAGGAGAAATATCAGTAGCTTACAGAAAAAAAACTAAAAATGTTCACGACTCGCATGCAAATACTAGCAAAATCTGCTATGTCTTGAATGATGGAGTTTGTCCTGTCCTGACATGTTTTAGTTAGGTCTGGTTTCTTAGAAGCAAAATATGAGTGCAGTAAAATATTTTCTAACAATACTATGCATTGAAACGCATGGAAAGAGGGTCAAATTTATTTTATTTAAATGTCTAAACAGAGTCAGTGCATTTTGTGAACATATGAAAAACAGATGAGCTAACAGCAGTTGATACATGCATTTAAAAAAAAAAGAGCACAGGTTGCTGTAAATATAGAAAAATAAGCTTTGTACAGGCAAATAAAATGATGCAGGGTATGTAAAAAAATAGACCCTCAGCTGGCTGGGAGGCAGTGTTAGTGGCTTCAAGGTGGGGCTGCTGTAGCTCAGCCACAGAAATACGCAGTTAAACAGAAGCATCTTTGGTTCAGCTGTACTTTGTGGTCTTTGATGGTTAACAATGTGTCATAATAACTGAGGTAATAAGTTAAAAAGTAAAGCACCAAGTCAAATTTAACACACAAAATTACAGATAACAAACATACAGTTGTTCCATGATGCAGTTGTTCTTATTTTATGGCTTTCCTTGCTGTATCTACAGTGCACATTAAAGCTCAAAGAATTGCACAGTCATTGCACATCTGAGCTCTGCGGCTTGCGAGAAAGTTACTCGTTGGCGTCGAGTCAGGTAAGAACTTCAGGTCCGTCTGTCGGCGCTGAGGCAGAGTTCCTCACAGGTTCTTCATGCAGACCTGACAGCGGCTGATGCGTGAGAGGAGCTGGCCCGCCTTTAGCGTCTCCGATGACGGCTGAGTATGGAACGACTGGTCTATGGATGTCAGCCAGAAGCTGTGCTTGTTAGCAAAGTAGTGGCATGTGCCCTTGGCTCCGTTACACTCAATGAAAGGCGTTGTGCGGAAGTCCTCCAGGCAGGAGCCGGGCGATGACAGGGACTGACCGCCGCCTTCGTTTCCCGCTGCCGTATGCTGCGGGAAAGAAAGGTGAGAGTGCCTTCCAGTGAGACAGAGGTGGAAATAAAAGGTAATCTAGTGTTGCAACATGGGGTGTCATTTTGTAATCCACAAAAACTACCACTGCACATCATCCTGAACATGTTATTTCTACTTGAATACTTTTCTTCAGCAGTTACAGCGACGCTTGTTTACGTTTTTAGATAATGGATGGAGCTAAATACGAGACAATCCTGGAAGAAAATCTATTAGAGGTTGCAAAAGACTTGAGACTGCTGCAGAGGTTCACCCGTCAGATGCACAGCAATGCTAAACATACAGCCTGAGTCAACGTTCTGGTGTAAATCCAAAGGAGAGTCTTGTAAGCACTTGTAAACTGATGTTGATGACTCTCTGTCCGTTCACTCTGAGGTCGCGGAACTTTGCAAAAATATCAGCTTCTACATGAAAATAATGTCTTTCACCAAGCAAAGATAGCATCACAGTTTTGTGTGATGCTATCTCACATGAAGCTGTTGCAAAAGACACCAAAGAAGATGTGAAGATGATTTTGCAACACAATGTAAATGAACTGAAGTCAGGAGCTTTTATTTTTCCACCCAAAACAGAAACTCACCATAAGGAAGGAGTAGCCAATCCACAGGCTCCTCCAGCCCACGGGACACTGTGGGATGGTGATGTCCTGACTGTGAACTGCAATAGCGACTGACGGAGCCTCGCAAACCGAGCAACGGCTGATGTACGGCTGGATTTCTTTTTCTTCCACAGGCATCATGGGGAGGGGAGCAGTGGTTGACAGCCAGTAGGACTTATCGTTTCTGCTGGCGTAGTAGCAAATGTCCCCAGGGTTGCAGTACAGAAAGGGCATGGTGCTGAACCGTGGGAGACAGGAACCAGCCAAACCTGTTGGGAACAAACATCGGAAAAGTGAGTTTAAAGAGTAAATGGCTTAAAGTTTTTTGTTTTTTTTTCCCTGCCATGTTTCCTGCTTCACCTCTCAAGTATTTTGAGTTTTCAAAGAAGCAAGATCCGGTGGAAAATTAAGTAGAATAGAATTTGCGAGAATTTTCTCAGAGGTTCTTCGATTTTTATCGGTTTTTTTGGCAAACCTTGAAATGCAAAATTAATTCTGCCTCTTTGAAAACCCAATTTCCCTTAGGAGCAAAATTAAATGACTTAATTAGAAATCCTCAAAGCAACTGAATCCGACTGGGAAGATCAGAGGACAAGTGCTGGGAAGGATTCAGTCCCGGCAAAGGACACAAATAACAGATAAAGCAGGTTTCTGAGACTTTGTAGGTTTCATCTTCTGCTTTTACAAGACCTTTTATGACAAGATAGTACGATTAATGTTAGCAAAACCAGCAACATCATTTAATGCTAAGAGAAGAGTCAACTTATTCACACTGGCTCACCAAGGTCCTGGTTGTGGGCCTTCTCTTGGCCCTCCAGGTACAGCAGACTGTAACCGTCCCACAGTTTAGACATTCCCACCGGACACATTGGCGTCTGGTCTGACTGACTGTGTTTCACCAGCAGGTAGCCCACGCTGATACTGCGGCCCGCCATGCCAGGTAATCCTGGGCCGCCGGGCCTGCCTCTTTGTCCTTTTGGGGAATCATGGATTCAGTTAGCCATCTGTTGTTGTCATTGGGTTCGATTTATATCTATTTTACTAAGACAAGTTTTCAACAAAGACAATATTTGAACCTTCAAAATTGCTTGTTTTATTTTTTTGTCTTAACCCCCATTTACTTTAAATCTTTTAATCCAGGATTATAACCCTAATCCCAAACTGCCCCGCAGTGTGAGAGACGTACCTTCCATGCCTTGAAGACCAGGGTGCCCCACATTGCCCACCTCGCCGCGGTAACCTGGCACTCCTGGAGTACCACCAATCCCAGGCATGCCTTTAAGTCCAACAGGTCCCATGAACCCTGTTCAGAAACAGAATAAATCTGTCGCAGTGCTTTTCTTGTACTTCGTGTACATTACCAATGAAATACTTTTATACTCTTTTGGTAAAAATGGGTTGGTATGAAAAATTGTAAACTAACCTGGGTCTCCAGGTGGGCCTCGAGGTCCTGGCCCCCCTGAAATCCCTTTCGGGCCTGGGATACCCCGCGGTCCTGGAAGGCCTCTTTCTCCTGGGATTATAATGGAAGGTGGAAGACCGCCCTGGCTGCCACGCGCTCCAGGAAAACCTGTGGGGTCGATTGCTTGTTCAGTGTCTCAGGGTGAAGTAGCTGCACTTCACATATTTTTGTGATTTTTACAAAGTCCAGTTCGACCAGTTTGACATTTTGTAGCTTTCATTATTGTGTTAAACCAAGCATTTTAATTTTTAAACTACAGATGGTAAAAAGCAGTTCTGTATCCCTCAGAAAAGTGAAAAAGCCTAACACTAAACAGAAAACTGCTCATCAGATATTAACTTCAGATTTAGTAGTTAGCTGTACTGCCTTTATCTTGCCTAGATTGTGCACAAAACATCACAGAGTTTGCCCTACCATTAAAAAGACATGCAAATCAGCAATAAGAGTCTGTTTTGAATATCTTTTTGAGCATCCAGACGGAATAGCGTCCTGGGTGGTTAGCCTTATCATCCATATCAAAACCTGTCATAGACTAAAGAAGTGGTACGAGAAATCGTTTTTCAGGTATACATAAGACAAATAATTGCAGAGCGTTTGATTGAATATACAAAAACACAAGCAAACTGTAAAGAGCCTTGTGACAAACATCCATCTTTACTGGTCCATTGGTTGCCAGTTTATTAGGAGCCCATATCTGACCTGGCAATCCAGTGTCTCCTTTCGGGCCCACTGGTCCTCTTTCTCCCTGTAAGCCAGTCTGTCCAGGAATTCCCATGTGACCTTGGTCTCCCTTTGGTCCTGTTAAAAAATACACACATATACATATATAAATAAGAAGAAACAACATAGAGACCTACTGGAATCACAAGGTCTGGTCAAAGATGTTTTCTTGACATCTCTCTTACCTTTCTTCCCAGAGATTCCATCAGGGCCCCTGTAGCCTGCTGGACCTGAATCTCCTCGAGATCCTCTCGTACCAGTGGGGCCGGGGAACCCATTTTCGCCTGGTACGCCTTTCTCTCCTGGGAAAGCATCCAGTCCAGGCGGTCCGCTTGCTCCGGGATAACCTGGGAAACAGCAATTCAAATGAATGAAAGTATAAAGAAATAATTCTTGGTGACTTCTAATGTTAGAATAGAAAAAAAAACCCAGAAGGATGGGAGGAGTATTATTTTTTAGCATACAGAAAAAAAACAGTTTTCTAATATTAAGGTTATTTCTAGTCAACCACGTAATTCTCCAAACATCAAAAACTATTGTTTTCAAGTGAAGAGAGTGAGATATTTAACCCAAATAATTGGAACTACTGATTCTGTTCAGTAAAACCTGTAGCAAACCTTTACCTCAATATGGAAATAAGAAACTGAAAAATACTTCAATAAAATAATAATAAACATTTAAAATACAATACTACAACTAATCATGATAGTACACGCAAAAGTATTCCACTGCCAGTTATACTGGGGATTTTGTTTACAGCTATCAATAAAGCCCAATTAATAAAGTGCTTAAGAAAGAAAAGAGATTCAGAAATGTTGCTTTCTGACAAACCTTGGGATCCTCGAGGTCCTGGGAAGCCAGGATCCCCCCTCTTTCCCGCTATGTCTGGGGTCCCACTTGGTCCCTGAAGGCCACGTAATCCTGGCAGTCCAGGTTGGCCATAGTCACCTGAATAAATGAAACATTGTGTTAAGCTTTATGCAAGTGAAGCCCCACAGAAACGTGCCCATGTAGCATGTGCAGCAGGTAAAAGTCTTCGGCTCACCCAGATTTCCCTGGAAGCCTTTCAGTCCTGATGGACCTGGAGAACCTGGCTGGCTGTTGGGAATACCGCTTTCTCCTTTCCTTCCTTTAACTCCAGTTTCTCCAGCAGGTCCAACAATGTCCAGACCTGATGTGACCAAAAAGAGCACTCTTTAAAAAGACAAAGATCTTCCATGGGGGGGGAGAGATTGAGAACAAATACTTAAAATGTTTACAAAGCTCCAATATGTCAGTTTTAAAACTTTTTCAGATGAAAATCTAAAAGATGTGCTTTACATTTACATCCAGCCCCCGCTACTCTGATAAACTAATACAATTCAGTGCAACAAATTTTCTTCACATTTCACTTTAAAAGTAATTTCAGTTTCTTTGCGGTTTTTAGGTTTGTTACCTGGTGTTCCTGAGACACCCTTCTGTCCTTTCAGTCCATGTAATCCATAAAGACCCGGTAGGCCGGGGTAACCTGCACACATTTAAAATACATTTTATAAAAAAAAATTAAAAAAAATTTAAAAAATTGCAGCGCGTATTTCAGATAAATGACAAAAGTGTATCGGCCCTTTTGCTTTACCTTTATTTCCGGAGAAGCCAGGAACACCTGGTATCCCATCTTTCCCGGGAATTCCAGGAAAACCCTTTTGACCTTGGTTCCCCGGAGTTCCTCTCTGCCCATCCAACCCTGGAAAATAACCAGAATCCCGTCAATTGAGTATAAATCTGTGAGAATGTGTAATGAACGGGGTAAAGGTAGTATTTTTACCTGGGAATCCTTCTATTCCCAGATCCCCGGCTTCTCCCTTTACCCCTTTAATACCGTCAAATCCGGTTATGCCACGGTCCCCGATTGGTCCAGGTAGACCTTTCAGACCTATGGGAGAAATATCAAACCTTTCAAGTCAGCCACTCCCAGATTACCAGTGACGATTGGCTCCAGTGAAGAAGAAGCCACACGAGTGTGAGGTCAGTTTGTACCTGGTTCTCCTGCAAATCCATCCTCTCCTCTCAATCCTGGAGATCCTGGAAGGTCCACTCGAATGCCCTTGTCACCTGTCATATTTTACTGTACTTAATAACAGAGTGCAACTTCCACGTATTTACATCATGCCGGGGCTAAGTGGCAGTTCAGTGGTTAAAATAGATTATTTCACCTTTTCCTCCTTTCTTTCCTTGCACTCCTGTATGACCGAAGGCACCAGGGCTTCCTTTGCCCCCCTGAAAGATAACTCAGTTTAAACGTTTGGCCAAATAATTAAAAATTTATTTAGGGATTTGAAAGGTTACTGCAACAAAAAAAAAAAAAAAAAAAGAAAAGAAAATTGTGCAAAATTGGGTCAACACATTACATTCACAGGGAAGGACTTATTTAAGTAAGGTGACAAATGTGGTCACTTTAAAAAGATTTTGAATTGATCTGAGGTTTATATTTTACCTCTGTGTAATATACCTATTATAATACGGTGGCTCTCAAATATACACACATCAGTGGAAAAACACCCTGATTCTCTAAGAAAATAATGAATCCCATTGGACAGCCAAGTTGAATTATTTGGATGCAAAGCATCACTTCCTATGCTGCTGTACTTCCTAAGCAAGCACGTTGCCATGGTAACTTTGCTCACCTTGTCACCATGCATTCCGTCAAAGCCTTGGATGCCTCTGCTTCCAGGTGTCCCTGGCATTCCCTTAATGCCTGGCAGGCCCTGTGCACCTGGATCCCCATGAACTCCTTTTTCATCGCTGGGGTCCCCTGGAAGACCGTGAGCTCCATCGTAGCCCGGCACACCTTGGTCACCTTTGGTACCTGATGGGGGAAAGAAATTGGATTTATATAAAATGAGAGAGGAGGGAACCAAGACCTAAGAACGGATTAACACTCTGATATGAGATTAAAGATACAGACCTCTTGGTCCGGTAAAACCTGGACTGCCCTGGTGTCCGTGCTCTCCTTTGGCCCCCTTTATGTGGATAAGCATTTTCGGCGACATTACCCCCGGTTTACCTTGCAGACCTTGTTCGCCTGCAAGCAGGGGGAGAGGTTAATGACCAGGGCTATAATAGGTACCAGTTCCATGACAGCAGTGACACCAGTCAATGACTTTGGTCCTACCTCTCTCTCCCTTTGACCCTGCCAGTCCTTTCAGGCCAACTTCTCCAGGTGTTCCAGGCCCCCCTTTTAGTCCCTCATAACCCTTCAGACCAGGATTTCCTGTGACTCCCTCAAAACCATACGTTCCATGACTACCTTTTGTTCCTGAAAAGAAAAAAATGACAGAAAAACAAGATTTTAGCTTAGACAGTTTGACAAATAGTCAAGTTTTTCATGTCACCCACAAACAGTCGACCTTTTAAGGAACTGACCTTTGAGTCCTTGAAGGCCTGGTCGTCCGGTTGCACCTGGTTCTCCAGGGTCACCTGGCGGGCCGCGCTCTCCGATCCCACCATCATCTCCATAAGCACCTGGCATTCCTTTTAATCCTATTGGACCTGGAGGACCTGGGTCACCTCCTGTTCCTCTCTCTCCAGTTCTTCCTAATGAGGAAAAGCAAGTTTGCCAGTAGGAACAGTGAAAAGTCTACTTTGTTTTTTTTAAGAATATGCCTGTGTGTCTGCTTCTTTAACCTGGCTCTCCAGTTGTCCCTGCCGGACCAGGTGGGCCCGACCTGCCAGGATCCCCGGGGAAACCGTACGTCCCAGCTGGCCCGGGTCTTCCCTCTTCCCCTGGCAGGCCTGGGGCGCCTTTCAGTCCCCTGAAGCCGATCATCCCAGGCATCCCGTCGATTCCTGAAAACATTGGTTGAACAAGAACATTCCAGCAAATATCAAACGCTCCTCACTCCACACTTTGACCAGGTTGAAAAGATCAGCTGACCTGAAATCCCTGGCTGCCCTTGATCTCCAAGTTGGCCCTTTTGCCCTCGCAGGCCAGGTAGTCCTGGGTCGCCTGGAGGGCCAGGCGATGCTCCCATTACTTCTCCGTGAGCACCTTTTTCCCCTTGAGATCCGTATCGGCCAGGCATGCCCGGAACACCGGGATTCCCTAAAGAGCCTTTAGTGCCAGGAGTCCCCAAGTCTCCACGGGGACCAGGAAAACCTGCAATGAGAAAAAAGGACATTAAAGACAATTTCATTATAGTAGCAACTCAACAGAATAACTGTGGCAACTCCTTGAAACACTATAGACCTTCAGTGTTCGGGCCTAAAATGTGTGATGTGTTTGAATTCAAACTAAACCCAAAAGCTTTCAAACCAACCTGACCCAAGGTGACAAATAATGCCTTTTTGTCCTAAATACCGGTTGTGGCACTCTTTGTGGTGGCAACATACTCAAGTATATTCAATAAAAGCCAATGAGTCTTTTAAATCTCTGTGGAGGAGTGTTGACCCACTCTTCCTTGCAGAATTGTTTTAACTTAACCACAGTGGATGGTTTTTTCGCATAAATGACCATTTAAAGGTAAGTTCCAGTTGAATCTGGGCCCACAGGCCAACCCCCCCCAAAAAAAAATGGAGAAGGGATTCCAACCGGCTACAAGACGAACTCCTACTTCCTGAGCCACAGCCACCACTGATGATTATATGCTATGATGCTACCATGATATTTTACTGCTGTTCTGGTTTAAAGTTGCCACATGTCAGAGACTGTCTGCGTCCAGATGAATTTGGATCCGATGCTGCTAGCACTCATTGGCTTTTTCTCTCTCTCACTCCTTGCCATTGATTTTCACTCTTTTCGTTTCTCGCATACACAATCACTCCGTTGTTGTACCGAGCCCCCAAAGCCACGAGCCCTTGTCTGACATAAGGTTAGGCCAGAGCACACGGTCAAGTTTTATAACTCTTTGTTCATCTGAGTCCGGACATCATCTCAGACTCTGATTCTTGCCCAAGCCACCCCTTTTCTGTGCATCAGAGCTTTGCATAATGTCTTTTCATCACTTCTGACCTCGTGGTCCAGGAGTGCCGCCTCTGCCACGCTCTCCTTGTTCTCCTTTCTCTCCATTGACTCCTTCCACACCAGAGAAACCTTTTGGGCCAGGAACTCCTGTTGGATCAAAAGCAGAGCAACACGTTAGGAAACCATCCGACATACAGGATTTAACACAAGTCAGCCGGTAAGTTTACCTGGAGAACCTGATATTCCACTGATTCCAGGAGGTCCAGGCTGACCAGGAGGACCTGGGATAGGTTCACAATCACCTGAGAGAAAAATGATACGACACACAACCTTGAGGACAATGTCAAAGCGTTTTGATAAAGTGGCTGTTCATGAATAACTGTTTGGGTGCAAGTGATGTTTGACTTCTGCCCAGCGTGAAGTTTTTCCACAATCAGACACTATTATTATTACATTAGCTGCTGATTCAATGAAGTACATATTAAAGTGTAAACACCTCAGTTCTCATGCAGACAAGTTAAATAAGTCAGAGGCAAAGCACAACAGAGGAGCTGCAAAGAAGAGCAACAAATTAAAAACGTTATTATACCAGCTACCTGTCACATCCACCTGTCCTCCAGCTCCATCTGGTATGCAGCCGCCTTTCAGTTGAAAAGGAGGGAGAATGAAAGAGAAATGCATTCGGAACAAGAGTTATTCAAAAGCACAAGCTTGGCCTCAAACAAGCTCAGCTGGTTTGAGGGATGCAGCGTTTGGTTTAAGTAGACAGCAGAAGGAAGAGAAGCAAACGGCTGTTCATGCTTCCTTCTTCTTTTTTTTTTAACCAAAAGCCATTAACGTTCATTCCAAATTCACTGCTTTTGTAATGGATTATGAAAGAGAGCCCTTCGAAAGAGAAGTGAAAATTATATAGAGCAAAAACAGAAAAAAAATAAATAAATAAAAAATCTTCAAACAAAAAATATGCAACTCAAAAATAGGAATGAATATAAGCAAGGAAACCAGGCAGTCAGCTGCTCCTTACCCGGACTTCCAGGCGTTCCCTGAACTCCATCATAGCCTGTGAGGCCGTCATCACCGGGTGGGCCATGCTGTCCTTTGATACCTACAACGCTTTCACCTGGCGTTCCCGCCTCCCCACGAGAACCGGGTCTACCGGGCCATCCGGGGAACCCTTTGTCTCCACGCTCTCCCCTGGGTCCTTCGCCCTGCCAGGGAAAAATGCCAGGTATTTGAATTTAAAAAAATGAGACCATGATAAATCCCTTCTACACCTTTCCCACATATAATGTGACAGATTCTGTGCTATTCAAGTGGAAAATCTGCAAATCTCTTATCAAGAAGGGATCTTGACTTAGCAAAACGTTCTCCAAATCGATCAGTTTAAGGGAACGTCTCTTGTCCACATCCCAGTTCACACAAGTCCACAGATTTTCTGTCAAATTTGATTCTGGACTCTGGTGAGATTATTCTAAAGATCTTTTAGTTTTTCTGTCATGAAGACTTTAAAAAAAAAAAAAATTATTTGGACTTGACCTTACTGTGATGCTGAAAAATAATATTCTTCTTCATCTTCCTGGTTTTAGGTTTTATAACTTCTTCCACGTTGGGACAGTTGTTTTTGTGCGAAATACCTATAGAAATGTTGACCTAAAAGGTCACATTTTATTTCACCAAGCCATAAAAAGTCTTCTCACAAAGTTTTGGGGAAATGGAAGTTTCTGTAGAAGAAAACAGTCCTTCCTTAGTCCGAAATATCTGGCTTTTGGCAGCCTCTCTGACCAGTGTCTGTCTTGTCTGCAGTTTGGACAATATCCCAATTTTTGTAATTTCTTTGTTTCCCCATGTTTCTCCAATAATTAGTGAGCTCTTTCACTGACCCATTGTGTTTAAATATTGGTGGATAAGAACAGCAAACTTCTGCTGGTACAATTGCAGCTTTTCCAGATTTATGAGATCCACTGTAATTGATAGCAGATAGAAACTCAAGCAGATCGAATGCTCAAACTGAATCAAAACATGCTTTAATAAGAGTATCTCAGAGTGTCTGCTGCTTGGCAATCCCTGTGCATTTAAAAGATATCATGAAGTAAAATAGCGTGTTTTATAAATGTCAATATCAGCATTCCAAAGACAGAAAGTTAAGCAATATGATAAAGGCCCAAAACCTTTGAGTTCTGCTAGAATCACAAAACTATAAATACTTGGCTTGTATTTATGAAGTACCATGAAAAATCTAATTATATTCCAAAGAAATATAATCCAAATTAGCAAGCTAACCAAATATAAAAAAGAAACATTAAAGACTGCAATGATGGACTCACTGGAGGACCGCGGTTACCAGGGAGACCATGGAGACCATTTGGGCCTGGCGAACCGTGTAATCCTACCACTCCATCAATTCCCGGGTCTCCAGGCTCTCCAGGGGATCCTGAGGGTATCGAGGAAAGTACATGGGTAAACTTCTAAAACACATAACCCTGAAAACAAACCGACTTGTAATTCTGTCAATGATTAGAAATAATAATAAAATAACAAACTAAGCACCTTTTTCTCTCGCAACAGTTGTTTCTCCTTTTCGTCCTTTGGGCCCTGGAAAACCATCGAGGCCAGCAGATCCCTTCAAAGCAACGCAATACGGTCAAGTGTGAGGGAACAGACATTATAGAGGATTTTAAATAAAAAAAAAAGACTGAAGTCATTATTTCCTTACAGGAAACCCGTCGGCGCCTCGGGGACCCTGGTCTCCCATGTCCCCTTCGTATCCGAACTCTCCGGTCATCCCAGGATCTCCGCGCTTACCGGCAGGACCAGGTAAGCCGCGGAGGAAATTTTCACTACTGCACTGACATTCTCCAAGTTCCCCTGATTTCACAAAACACAGTCAGGTGGGATTTTGCAGAATCAGGCTAAGAACAAGATTCCCTGCACGTGAGAAGAGCACCTTTAAATCCTTTAGCCCCTGCATTGCCAGGTCTTCCCCTCGGCCCTTGCTCTCCTTTAAAGAACTCTTTCCCTGCAGGCAAACACAAGTTAAAGAAAAGAAATGCGGAGATGAAACTGGAATCTCTCTCTCCACACACACAAACACTCACACGATCCTCTGGGTCCCGGTGGACCTCTGCTCCCCGGACTTCCATCAGATCCTTTGGGTCCCGGAAAGACGGCAGGTCTTCCTTGGTCTCCTGGTAGACCCTTGTCTCCTTGTGCCCCCTTTTCACCAGAAAGGCCGAAGAAATCCCAAGCTAACAAAAGGAAATACAGTAATGAATAGGTTTTCTTTATCTAAAGCCTCCTTGTTGCGCTCATACTCCAGCTGAAAATTTCAGACATATCTTCAGTTCGAAGCTGAATGATGTTATAGAAATGCGTTTAGAGTTTGTATTGTGGAGTAAAGGAAAGGAATCGAACTATGGACAAGTGTTTACCCTTTTACATATTTTGTCAGATTCAAATTTTAATACTAGAAAAAGATAACCTGAATAGAAAAAGAAAAAAAAAAATCAAGTAATACTTTGTTTCATTGATACCAGGATTAACCACAATTGGCCCAGGCCTGATTGTTGTCCAACCAGCTCAAAGAAGAAATAGTTTTAATAGCATTTCTCTGACAACATGAAGGAGACAAAAAGGTCTAAGTAAATTCACACGTCACATCCGGATCTTACGACATACAAGAACAGACGAGAAACAAGTTTGTTGGAATCTATCAGTGAATGAACTGAACACAAAACCTTATCGAAGACACAAGCCTTTTCAATGTTGAGGTAAAGCATATAAAGTTCAAAGTTAGATATTTATAGCAGTTCTATAGTCATTTATAATAAAACCTTATAAATACGTAACCATTTTGTTTAATCTTTGACGGTTTAGTGATATAAAAAAGTGTTGAAACTAAACCTGTATCCAAATTTTGTAAAAGTCAATTCATTGCCAGAGAGCCAAAAGGACTGTGCAGTAACACATCAGACCTCAAATAACTGATGCCAATTCTCTGAATTTGCAAACTACTCGCGACTTATGTATTCAGTTTTTACGAACATTGTTGCTGTGTGTCAGAGGCAGGAAGTCCAGGTGGTCCGGGCAAGCCTTTGTCTCCGATCGGACCCCTCTCTCCATCTGGACCCGTCTCACCACGGGGCCCAGGAAGGCCACCTTAAAAAAGTTCAGACAGGTAGAGAAAACTTCAGGGAGGTGCTTTCTAGTTGACGCATCACGGTCTCTCAACCAATAACAAATGAACTGTCAACATTCCAGCAAAACAATAGTCGTGCATGCTTTTCATTAAGCCACCATTTCTGCATTAAAAATGTTTCAATTTTTATTGGTCTAATGTAATCCTAATCTTACTGTGAAGAGACTGAAGAGGCTTTAGGATCAGAAGTGTAAATTGATCAATTGTTATGATCAATAAAGGCACACACGGACAACCCAACAGTTTGAGTTGGGTGGAAGGAACGGCGTAACACTTGCTTGAGCTCATTTGTCTTTTTCCATTCAGAGTCCAAAAAGAGACACAAGAAGCAGCTTTTCTTCTGTTCCTCACAACTTTACAGATTATTCAACGTGGCACCTTTGACAAGTACTTTGAGCGTTTGTCTGGTGTCGACGTACCACAAGTATGTAAAGAGATTAACATAATTGTTATTAATATCAGACCGTTATTAAGATATAAATTAAACTGGAGCACTATATTCTCATATAAATATGGGAATCCGGACATAATTTAAGTTGGGAAAACTCAACAAATTATTGTTTATTCTGATTTCATGCGCAAATTTAATGTTTCAGACAACTGGATCTGTCTCTTTGCTTCTTTCTCTTCTAGCTATAGTTGGAGTATATTCAGTTTCTTTTAATCCTTCCCTCAAATTAACTCAAGGTCAATGCATTAGATCTCCAGTGACGAACTGGTACATTAGTGGTGCTTCTTCAGAAGTGCCATTGTATGAATTGCAAGTCATATAAGAAAGATGATTCTGAAACAAGCAACAATGTTAAAGGAGAGAAAAAATATACCATGGTAAGTAAATTTTCCTGCTGATCAGGATCTTAATTAGTTGTTCGTCTACTGGTCTTAAACGTCTCACTTTGGGATTTCAGAAGGAAGTTCATTTGTTTCACTAACGTTCATTATTCACTTTGAGTAATGTCCCTCATTTCCACACACAGTTTCACAATAAGTCAGTTGTGATTCTTGTAACCTTTCGCCCTCATTATTCAGCTGTTTTCAAATGTGGAACAGAAAAGTGTTATGTGTGAAAGGGCAGACATTTGAGGTCATCTTCTACCTCATGATGATCACATGCTTCACTTATACTTTGCTAAAGATGTGACAAAAAGGAAAATATTATCCACTACGTCGAGCCGTGTGATTTTTTTCTCTAGCATAGAAATGACTCTAATTCCTTCAAAACACGTCAAGAAATAAGGATGTTGCTGCATCTGCTTGCTGTTTTTGTCTTGATATTACATCATTCTCAATGGATGAATAAAAAAGGAAACACACAGCTCAGCAGAGAAGATAATGAAACACCATGACCTCTGGAAGATTTGCTGCTTATTCACATTCATTATCTTATCTTCAGGATATTTTAGTGCCTTTTAACAAGACGACCCAGAACATCTTCAGTACAGTTTAGACCTGTGGTGCTCAAATTTAACTGCTTGTTCAGTCGTTTATCACCTTACCCACAGACCAGGGAAATCCTGATGAAATCAGCTCCCCTGGATCACCTCTGCCTCCCTGAAACAGAGAAAATTATATTTTTTTACTCATTTTAACCAAAGAAAAATCCAGATGTGGTTCACAGTGATTCTGTAAAAGTACAACGGTTGGACTGTATATGTCACTGGAGGCAATAAATTTAATTCATAAACAGCTTCTTACATATTTCTTTTTAAATTTTACATGATTTGAGTTGGCAAATTTAGTGTCCAGACAACAAAATCTGTCAAAGTGTTAAAATAAACTGTATAGTCACTGTGTTCTCAAACTCTAATGCTATAAGTGAGAGAAAGAGGAAGTTGGCTCTTGATGATATCAGTCGCTAGCTTGATTAGTCATTGGCTGCTCACTTAAAAGCAGGATGCACGCATTCATCGATGCTGCTGTCTCACCTTAGGTCCGTCTCTGCCGTTCAGCCCTGGATAACCGGGCTCGCCCTGAAACAGTGTTTTCATGACAAGTCAGTAAATCCTGTTTTAATTTTAATGCGAGGTTAAACAGAGTAACATCATCGAACCTTTCGACCCGGAGGTCCATCCGCACCACTTTCGCCCTGAAACAAGAATCCAAACAGAATAAATGTAAGGCATGTAAAAGGAGGAGCATTAAAAGGTGATTGGTGAAAATGCGACCATGCTTACCCGAGGGCCAGGCATTCCCATTATACCAGTTTCTCCTTTGCCGTCTAAGTTGTCTGCCTGAAATAAACCGATCACCCGATTAGCACAGGAGCCCCGTATTTCAAACATGAAAACAGAAATAATTATTATGTGATAAAGGCTAATCACGTACCAGATCTCCTCTTTCTCCTTTGTCACCTGGTAATCCAGAAGGTCCCTAAAACGATTAAACATATTATCTGGTAAAGTTTTGTTTAAAATGTTACCAGAGCATGTATGTGGATAAAAACAAAAACAAAACAAAAAACAAGCATTATTATTGATTACAGTGATAGGCTGACGTTGCTGAGTGGTGTAGTTTCCTGGTGGGCCCTGTGGTCCGATGTCCCCCTGTGGTCAAAGCAGAGAGTGCAACTTAGACTTGACAGCATCATTTTTAAGGACACATTTAGCAACTATGAAACGCTCTAATGACTGGACTTGCTCTGGACTAAAACGCAGCAGACCAGCAGAGTCCATGCAGAACCGCTTCATGAATGACTATGGAAACTTCCCACCGGACCTCAAGCGGTTGAGTTTCTGTTCCTGACTAGAAAACGCTGAGGAACAGTCCAATCCTGTTTCTCCTTTGTCTCTGTGAGAGCATGACATTGTGTCTAGTTCAGCTGAACAAAAGGAACAGAGCCTGTGCAGCTCATGTCCTGGAAACATCTGTGCGTGGTGGAAGTGCTGACTCCAGCTGCAGCTCTTACTTTGTGAATCTTACACAAACTCTTGAATGGGCTTTGCTCTACGACTCTGGGCTTTAGTTATCCATGCTTGCAGGCCTTTTCCTGCAAAACATTTTCCTTCCTCTCAACTTTCCAGCCCATATGCTTTGACACAGCAATCTATGAACAGCAAACGTTTTCAGTAATTACCTTTTACAGCTCAGTGACAACGATCCACTCAGTATTTTCTATATGATCAGGGATTACAATTCCTATTTATTGGTCTCATGTAATATTTATATTTTTGTGAGATACTAAATTTTGAGTTTTATTAGTTGTAAAGCATAAGCGTGAAAGTTAACAACAGCAAATGCCAGTTATTTATTACTCTTCGTGTGATGGATCCATATAATCAATATTCCAATGTTTTGAGATTCACAAACTGAGACCAGAAGCACCTGCAAGAGACTGACTGGTTGATCCGTTTGCAACAACTCAACACAACCACTCTTGTGCATCGTCGTGGGTCCGTCATTCATTTAACTCAGGGCTTGCCATTAGTCTGCAACTTTTAGATGCATCTTATTTTCCAACACACCTGAATTAATTGAGTGGCTCGTTACCAGACCTCTGCAGAGCTGAATGAAATGCCGATGAGGGAATTCAGGTGATTTGATTCTGGTGGGTTGGAGAATGGATGCATCGAAAAGCTGCATGACAGCAGAGATCAAGGATTTGACCTGGAAAGCCCTGATTTAAATCATCAAGGTGCGAATTAAGTTTCAAGATTATTGGTTACAACTGTCTTTCTGCCCTAAATTGAATTTAACATAAATACTAGACATTGATATTTTTCCTTTGGGGATCAAATGCTGATTTATTTCACTGTAATCTTCATATTGTTGTATTAACCTCCACGCAATCTTAGTGCAGGAAGTGGAAGATTGTCCAGTCAGACCACTAATTTCCGAAACCACACACAAACACACACACACACACACACGTTGAAAAACTGATGGAGTCTGAATGACCCCGTCTCTTAAGTCCGTGGGAGGGTTAAAAATATATCTAAAATATATTTACTGTGCTGCCTTTTGGGCCTATGAAGCCAGCAGTTCCTTATCTCTATGTCAATAAAAGTCAGCTTGATGATTTGTTTTGCAAAGCTTTAGACAAACAACACCAGCGTGGGTACTCACCATTTCTCCTTTGACTCCCTTCAACACTTTGGTCATGGTGCCCTGCAAAGAAGGAAACACTTCAAGCAGCTTTCACACTTTCAAATGTCTTCCTGCGGTTAGCTCTACAGTCAGAGTACGGCTATTATCTCCCGACGCACAGAGAGGAATTAACACACATATATAATGAAATGCATAACATTTTTTGGTGATGCTTTACCTTTGGTCCACGTGGCCCTGGAGGACCTGGAGGACCCTGTCAGAAGACAAGTACAGCATATTCCTCAAGAAACAGTCAGCTTGATAAGAGACTCAGGGTCAGACTCAGAGACCCTTACCTTGGGTCCTATAGGGCCTCTGCTACCTTCCCGCCCTTGTGGTCCTGGAGGCCCCTGAAGAAAAAGCAAATTAAAGTTGAGAGGTAAGGAACTGTAAAAGGAAAAGTATTTTAATCAGAAAGCGGGCTTTTTTTTTTTACTCGTTTGGTGCAGTTTGTACTCAAATTGTGTACATTTTTGGCCAGCAGAATATAATTTACAACCAAAGCCACGATCATCGCTCTCATTCGACAGAAATGATGGGAGGACGGGACTGACCACAGACCCCAAAACAAACTTTAAAAGTTCTGCTTACTGTATTTCTACTTTGCAGAAATACAACACAGGTTTTGTGATGTGATATTGACTGAATGAGTAGAAATGCTCTGGACCCCCGATGCACAACACGCTGCCAGCAGCATCGCTAAGCAGAAAACGGCGGATCAAGCATGATTTCAGCACATACAGTGTTAGTTTAATTTTACCATTAAGTCCATAAAGGCATAATTCCTATAGTTGCTTCGGATCGGGGCTTCACACCAGAAGCAAACCAGAGTTTGTTTGGAAGCTGACTGAGCCCACCTCGAAAAGTGGGTCTTGGTCCAGTTATTTGGCTCACATGAGGATTCATTTGAGTGTATTCACACCTAACAGATTTGGTCCAGACCAAAGGGGGGAGTGAACTATGCTCTGTTTAAAGCAGACCAAATATGTCAGCCAGGTGTGAGTGTACACCCTTACATATTTAACCGGATTAAGTTGAATTAAATGTGTCTTACCGGAAATCCGTCCTCTCCTGGTCTCCCTGGATCTCCCTAAGGAAAGATGTTCAAAGCAATTCTGTAAAATCTACTCTATGTAGTGAATAAAGAGATATTTGCATTTCTAATCGTGATGCATGTTTGATTCTCACCCTAAAGCGCTCTATGTAAATGGTGACATCCAGAGAGTCCCCTTTCGCTCCCTTCCTGCCTTTTAGACCCTGGAATTGAAACAGCAGCAGTAAAAAAAATTACAATTTGCATGAACGTAGGTGTAATCAGAGACTTCTGGGTAGATTAAGAGTTACACACGGGATTTCCAGGGCCCCCGAGAAAACCAGGTAATCCTGGGAATCCAGGTTCTCCTTTGGTCCCGTTACAGCCGTCTGCTCCTGGCTTCCCTCTGGACCCAGCTTGTCCTGGGTGGCCCTGCAGAGGGAATAACAGGATCAAACATCCTGTCAGCATACACAGAGGTTGAGCTGTAGATTTAGAAACGATGTGACGTTTACTCACAGGGATGCCGTCGCTTCCAGAGAACCCAGGTACACCAGTCATTCCCTTCAGGGTGAAACGGTTTCATGTATTTAACAAAGTAGGTTAATCTGCTACTCTCTTGTTTTTTAAAAAATGTTTTTTTTTACCGTGCTGCCTTTTGGGCCTATGAAGCCACCAGTTCCTTGGTCACCTTTCTGTCCCTTGTGTCCTTGAATACCAGGATCCCCTGGTCGCCCTGGGGGCCCCTGTGAGCCCTGAGGACCAAGAGGCCCTGGAAGACCCTGTGAGTGGGAAGGTTATTAAAAATAGGAAAACAATATAAATAACAAATAAACAAATAAATTCAAAGTGCTGCATTTCTATTTATGCAATTTTATAATTGAATTGTTCAATAATGACAACAGCAGTCACGGCTGAGATAGCAAAATAAGTGACACTTTGTGACAGCTATTTTAAAGCTGCTTTCTTGTACATTTGTAGATGTTGGTGCATTCGAGTGTGTGACTCAAATACACTGACATCTAGTGGACAACCATTGTAAGTGCAAACGATATGAAATGGTACTTGAGAATACTTCGATAGCGGTAGTTAAAAATGTTAGGCTGAAACTTAGACTCATAAAAAAAATATATACATTTCTGCAGACTTGTTAAGAAGTGTGAGGCAAGGTTGGTGTATTTTAAATATAAAAGGCAGAATATACATTGCATTAAGAACCCACTGGTTGGGTAGTCAAAGCAATGTCTGAGTCAGAAAAGATGCTAATGACAGTCTTCTCTCAGAAATAGTTGAAGATGATGAGAAAGGTAAAGATATTATTAGAATTTAATTGTAAGTAAAAATGACACAACAGGTACTGAAAGATGAAAAGGAACCAGATTTAGTGTGGTAGGTGTGATTTTGTGTTGTTCAACCTCACTGACTGGTTATTAGGGTTCTGTATCAATGAGATAGTTGATGACATTTTTTTGTCAAGCGTTTATCAACAAATGTGTGTGGTATATTTTTTTATTGTTTCAGTTACATATTTCAAATTTGGAATGTCAACATGTGAAAAACCTTTTTTTTAAATGCACCTTAACTTTATTATTATTATTATTATTATTATTATTATTATTATTATTATTATTATTATTATTATTTCAACAAGATTTAAAATCCTGAGTGAGGTTTTAATTCTTGGAAGGATTACATTTTGCTTGCACTTCTTGTTTAATCCGCCAGAGGGAGAAAGGAAACTTTCTTTTTATATGGTACTCAGCTCTCCTCGTTCTCTATTACCATCTAGTGGCCAAACAGTATATTGCACTTTTCTAATTTTTGATCAATGAGTTAATTTCAACACTTAAACAATACTAATAATAAAGATTAAAATGCTTTTAAATGTGAAATAAAAATATCTTTACTTTTTTACAATAATAAATTAAAAGAGAGAATCAATAAATAAAATAAATTGAAATTAATATTGTTTAGTTGTAAATAAGGTAATGGAGTTTAGATTGAATCTGTAAATTAAATATAACAATGTGATTATGACAAAATTGATGAAAGAAATGAAAGAAAGAAGGCAAGAGGCAAGATTAGGTGATTAAATGCCACGTCCCATCTTCTTTAAAGAAGTGTGGAAATGCAGACTGACCTACTCCAGGTCATAAATGACCTCCTGTAGGTGGATTTTATTTTAAAGTGAAACAAACCTTCTTTAGAGCTAAACAAACAAAAATAAAAAAAAACGCAACACTTTGTAAACACTGTAACTAAAACAGCCAAGACAGATCCTGAGGATGCGAGGAGAACCAAAATCACATGAGAATAATTTTATCGGGTCAGGAAACACAGAGGAATGAGGACAAATTCATGTAGCGCTTTTAAGGTCAGGCAGTGATGACTCTAGATGAGTTGGTTCCTGTGAGAACCAACAACAACCACTGTTTTGTTAGTTCCCTGCCAGAAATGCTTTGGACTATATTGTAGATTCTAAAGCCAAGGATCTGAGAACCATGCTGAACTGCAATCTCATCATGCTCCAAACACACAGTGAGATGGCTAAAGTTAGGTAGCTGACGGCTAAGTGGAAGTTAACTTGTTCACGCAGCATGTGAACCTGGAGCTGTTAATTTGTGCTCAGTATCAGTACTGAGCAACAGACAGAGGTTATGTCAAAACAAGCCAAACTAAACATGGATGTCTAAAACTGATAAACGGTCGCTACATCCTTGTAGTGATAAGATGCATAACTGATATTTTCTCCACTAAAAAGCTGGTCCATTGGGATTTCATGTGACAGACCAACACAAGTCATGCGTTTAACTGTGTAATGGAAGAAAAAGGCTACATGGTTTCAAATTATTTTTGCTGGGAGAAAACATGAAATGTGGAGTAGATTTTTATTCAGTCCCATATACTTTAATGCCTCTAAATAACACCCAGACCACATAACTAATTAATTACTTAGCAAACATAGTTTATTTGTTTGTAAATCTACTTTGTTGTGGTCAAATTAACTCCTCTGGTAAAATACGTTGGTAGGATTGTTTTTTTTTTATTTAGCAAAAATGAATTGGCAATAAATGTAGTTTCTTGTTTTATAAAGCTCGTTCCAAATGAGTTGCAGCTACGACTTTAGCAACACGTAATTTGCAAAGTATTGAGTCAAGAGGCTGCATAGTTTGAATGGCAGACCTTTTAGATTTAAGTAACCATTCATGACTGTCCTTCCACTTCACAGTTATAAAATCCCAACAATGAGTCTTCAAGTTTGTAGCTCTAATTTAACAAAACGTATAAATACTTTCATATTTTCACTGTACACTGAGTTGACAAAAACTGAATTTTGTCTAAATCCTCCTAATCGTAACTGGTAGATGAAACCTGAAGGGATCTGTTTCAGTAAAACTCATTGTTCCTGAGCAGAAATCCCTCTGCAGTTCTTCCCTGCTTCACAGCGCTGCTTCTCCGGCTGTTACCTGCTCTCCACTTCCATCAAGCACTTCCTCCTCTCCTCACCAAGTTCTCAAGGGCTCTCACATCTTTTTGTCTTCGTTTCTAAAGCCTCCACTAGGTGAACAGTGAACTCAGACTAGCCAGGCAGTTGCTACGTCGGCATTGGCTAGCAGAGTGAAGCTATGGGAGGAAAGCATCAACGCTAATAGGAATCTAGTATATGAGAGTTCTGACGAGGGAACCTGAGCTCAGAGGAGCTGGGTCCTCGTTAAACAGATATCTTGGATTCCCCACAGGTCAATGAACACAGGCTTTCCTGTTCGCTCTGAATTCCTCTGTCTTTCAAGGCTGGTCATAATTTTGGCTGATGAAGCCCTGGAGGCAATTGCTGCAGCCGCGCTGTAGTTTGTGTCGGCTGTAAATACGTGACCTCTTTAAGTTTTCTCTTATATCACCAGTGGAGCTGGTTGCAGCTCAGTTTTCTTACCCAAACAAGCCAACTTAAACCTTTTCTGCAGAATTCCTGTGAGACAAATCTCACTCAAACGAGCCTAGCAAGCTTCTTGAGAATAATTTTCAACCGTAGGCTGGAGCCCATCATATGTTTTGACAGATTGGGTTAAGCTTAATCTGTGACCCGTCAGATTATATCACAGTAAATTTGGTCCACATGGTGCTGTTTCTTGTGAAGCTTTGTCTAATTTCTTTTGGATGTGATCAGAGCCAATGGATCCGCTGTAATTCACTTTAAGTTTTTATTCATTTTCTTTCCCTCTTTCAAACTTTGACACATCCAAGGACATTCAATATTTCTATGATTTCTCTTTTTGTCAAATTTCATGTTTGTTATGTTTTTGTTTCTTCAATTATTTAATCATTAAGATATATTAGTGTGATTACCAATAAAGTAATCCCTGATGCTGAAGGTGAATGGTTCCACCATAACCACCTGAAATGTCATTCATACTCTCTTTTTATGTTTATTTTCTTCCTCTATGTAAAGTATTAAACTTTACTCAATGATTCAGTAGAGACAAAGATTTTAGAAATAATTATATTTTAATACATAAACAGAATTAAATATCCAGATCAATTGCTACAATTTATTAATTGTCCTTTATTCATTTTTGTCATTCCCCGTCCCTAATCCCCTCCTTCTGTACAACATGAACTACAAAAATCTAATCTGGGTGCTCTCATCGTGAGCATGTGGGTTTTTTAGTCGTCCTATTTAAAGTTCCCACTGCTTGACATCATAAATTTAACCCAGGTCCAGACTGTCCCGTGGGGTGGCCAGTTTGGGAAAGTCCACAAAGAGTAGGATGGGAACTCAAAGCCCAAAGGGCAAACCTCTGACCTGCGAGAGGAATAACATAAATTAATAAACAACTGACCGGAAACCCGCTCTGTTATTTCATGAGTCTGTGACTGCAGATGCTGTGGACTGCATAAGACATGTTGTAACTATTTAGAAAAGCGCAGGGTGACTTATTAAAACACAATCAATCAAGATGAAGGGAGTCAGAATGAAAGGACACAACCGTGAAAAAAATGCACAATGAAATCCAGGCACAATAAAATGTCCATAACATGGAAAATAAGGACCGGAATCATGGAATTTGAGAAAAAAAAAAAAAAAAAAGGATAATCACCGAATTTGGAAATTTGCTAATTTGGTCTCACATTTCTTTAAATCTCAGCACCACCTTTTATACTCTCCTCCATCACAGTGGGGATAAAGTAAAGCACTGCTAGTTAACACAAGCGAAAAAGCACTTTGTCTCTCCTCATAAGATTAATTGGAACTGCATCTAAAAATCAACAAGTCTTATCAAAACTGAGAGGTCAGGAGGTAGTTTTAGCCTAGCACATCAGTTAGCATCTCCCTTCACAAAGGCCCTCAGAGTTAGATAAACATGTAATAAAGCCTATGTGAGATTTAAACACTACAACAGCTTTATGAAACCTAATCAACCCATTTTCAGATGCTTTCAAAAATCAACTTTTCCTTTTTTTTTGCGAAATAAGAAAAAAGAAGCCTTTTGATGCCTATATCTCTGACGCTTGCATTACATCTAAAGTCAGAAATAGTTTTTGGAAGTTCAAACAAAGTTTAATGTTCTCATCATATCCTTAGAAATGTCTGCTTCCTCCACTGAAAAACTGTGGCAATTTTCTCCGAGTTGAAAGTGGAGGAAAAAGACCGAAAAGGAACAATAAGAAGTGACCACCACGAAGGGGAACGCAACCACTGAACGTCTGCCTCTTCCTTGACTCCCCCAGTTGGACCCAGACGCTTTGGTCCACTTAGTACTGCTGCTGCTTTGCGACCTATCTCAACTGTTTTTCTTGGACGCATTTTTGCTGGACTCATTTCCTGAAGAGCCGCGTCCCGCATGCTTGATGCTCGGAGAAGAAAACAGGGCTCTGCTCCCCCTTTCCCGGATGACTGGTCGGAGGGAGATTGGGTTTAGAGGCAGGCCAGAAGGGTTCTGCTCGGAGGGCAAACGGGGCAGTCAACTGGATCCTCTAAGGACGGTAAATAAACATCTGCAGATGATGTTTAGATATCTATTAGTGTGTGTTTAGATCCCCCGTCTGCAGCCAGGAAGGTCAGCTTTCTGAGAGTTCTGAGAATGTTCTGGAAATCCCGGATGGCCGTCATGAATCAGATAATAGAAAAAAAAATAAAAATAAAAATTATACTCTGGAAGTGAAGAGGAGTCAAGTTGGTCACATGAGATAAAGACAGAAAAATAGTGTCTTTTTCGTGAGAAAGTTGATCTTTTTTTTTTCTTTATTTTTGCCATGGTAACAAGCAAAACCTAAACTTGATGCTTTCACGCACTGCAACCGGTACTTGTGAGTCATGTTTCGGAAACATTTCTTGTTCCGCAACAGAGGGACGGAGTCAGGGGGCGAGAGCTGACAACGTGCAGAGCAGCGTCAGTCGTTTGTTGCCGCTAGGGTTGCTTCCCATGCAGATCTTTGTTTAATCATTCAGCACAAAGACATTAGTTTACATTCGAACTCATGTGTTTAAGCTCTGACTTCTGCACGTGAACACACGCGAGCCAGAAATGTGACAGAGTTCAGACCGAACGGAGAGCTGCTAACGACCCGTTTGAATGAAGCGTGTGTCTGTCTCTGTTGTAGTGGTCAAAACTCGAGGGGGAGATCCCGGCCTGAGAACAGAACGGCCTGGTTGTCCAACTATCCCCGGGCTCTCTGGGGCCCGACACCTGCAGCATTGCCTCACATCAGAGGAATGAGACATCTTGAGCCTACGTTATGAGCACATTTAGGCCTTAGGAGGTTGCAGCTGCAGTCTGTGTGTGTGAGAGAGAAAGAAATAGAGCAAGAAATGAGGTGTTGGGTTCTCCTTGGAGATCAACCACCTGCATGTCTGGAAGGTGTGTCTGCACGTCTGAGTGGATAATGAGGTCCGTCATAGGTGGGTCGCCTCTGTAGTCCCTCTGTGACATTTATCACTCAAAATAAAATGCTTTATGTCACCACTGACTTTGTTTTCAGATTTTGTTGAGTAATCGTGCGAGGTTGAGGAAACATAGCGTAAATAGTTTCCTTACAGGTATTTTCAGCGTGAGAAGGGAAGAAGAGCGGAGAGGAAAACCTAGTTTTTGGAGGAATGAAGGACATCAAGGTTGTAATTATTACCTACTACATGCAGAAATGGACTGTGCTGCTTCTCTCATTTATTATCAACAGGGTGTTGAAATCTCAGTAATTTGAGGGAAAAATTTTAAACTTTCCTTTTTTCCTTAACGTAAATGAAAACCGGACCCACAGTTTTTCTTGGATGGGAAATTTGACAGCTTTTGTTCCTCAGAAGTGCGGCTCGGCTTGAGAAGTTTGTGACCATCCAGCTGTTACGTTGGACCCTATTTGCATTGATAAAATCCAATAACTTGAGCAACAGGGATTGTCCTTGTAATCCGCAGGATCTTCGTCTGAAACCATCCCTCTGGCCGGACTGGACGAGGAAAAGTTTTCTCACAAGGGAACCATCACTGCTGTTCTAGAACATTCACGATCAGGTCACTTATAAAGTTTTAAAAAAAATAAACAGTTCTTCCTCATATTAATCATTGGAGATATACAATCAGTGGTCTTCACTGAACAATCATGCAGCAAATGATCCAGGAGAATCAAACCCAGGACGACAATGTTGGAGACTAAAGCTTCTGAACATGCTGCATACCAACTCAGTGCCCGATTCATTAAATTACTCCTTAAATTTAGCTTTTTCTTCCAATCAACCACATAAAATATCCTAATCATCAAAAATATGTAATGGTTTTGGCATATTCAAGTACACCCAGTATGTTTTCATTACGTTTGGTGGGCAGACTGATGGCGCTTTTGAATTATTGAATTATGTTGAGTTGAATTATGAAAAGTCAGCACAAGCAAAGCTGCCAAAAAGAGGAGAGGAAGAGCTGCACATTTTTAGTAACCGAATAAGGAAATGTCAGCTCATTTCTGAGGGAACACTGTGGATTTAAAGACAGAGAGGTGGATCAACACAACAGGTTATTAAAATAAAAAAAGTAATTTACGTTTACGACCAAACAACACGGCAAATCTGTGAAACCGCCTGAAATTTAAAAGGTGAATGACCTGTTAGTAACTAACTGCTATGAAAATATTAATTGAGGATTTTTCAGCGGTTTTGTTTGTTCATGAAAAAGTGAGCTCATTTGTTTGGCAAAAAAGCTTTGATATTTAACATGGCCCTTATTAACGTATTATTTTTCTTATTTTGT
Organism: Poecilia formosa; assembly: GCF_000485575.1. Taxonomy (NCBI): domain Eukaryota; kingdom Metazoa; phylum Chordata; class Actinopteri; order Cyprinodontiformes; family Poeciliidae; genus Poecilia; species Poecilia formosa. Next base: position 469,262 of record NW_006800009.1, on the reverse strand, counting down.
TTATCATTTATAATTTTATTTATATTTCATTCCTTTTTTTTTCCTGTTTTGATTTGCTGCTTCTATATATGTTTTGTAATTGATTTATTATGTATTTTATTTTCCAAAGACAATTGAAACACAGAATATTGCTGATTTTTATTTCATTTTAAATTTGTACATACTGTAGGAACCTGAATATGAAGACTTTGTCACTTCAGCGTTCCCCGCACCCCCACAAAGCCAACAAGTAATCATTTCAAATAACTATCAAAATACTAATTATTCCACAGCTAAACAGCCCTATAAAACATTTGCGTAAAAACTGAGCACCTACAGCGAGTCGGCATGTGGGATAAACTCAAATCTCGCATCGTGCCTGTCTTAGAGGAGCCTGTCCAACATGACAGCCTGATTGTTTTCTTCGCCCTGATGTGGGCCTCCATTATAATCCCTGATGGTGAACATGGAGCTCGCAGTTTGCCTTCAAACGTTAAACTTCCTTCTGACTGCAAATAAAAAGCACCAATGATGTGAATGGAGATGAGCAGAGATAACACCGTTTTCACCAAAGCTCTCATGTTTTACAGACCAGACAGATTAGACGGTGATAAAGCACGCGGTGTGTGTGTGTCTGTGTGTGTGTATGGGTGTGTGTGTGTCTCCGTGTTTTTAAATGAAACATGGGGGAAGATAGATGGTACCAGGAGGTGTCCTCCAGAAAATAGTAAAGAAACCTTCAGAAAACTGGAATGCAGGTTATGAGGAATAAAATAAAACTGACCTTAATTTGTTATTTTTGAGGTGATTATGAGAAAGGAATGCTGATGTTCAGAGCTGCAGCCACAACATCAAATGAAATATTTAAGCTCCTACTCTGGTCATCATCATTTCACCTGTCCTTGCTTGCACACTACTTACGCCCTGTGCTCTGAGACGACGATAACACGAGCAGACTACAGGTGGTAAGAAGGTCAGGGTCTGTGTGTGTGTGTGTGTGTGTGTGTAGATACACACCCAGTTAAATACTGAACCGCTAAACCTTTTCCCTACTGCAATGGAAACAAGGTCACAGCCAGGGTCATTGAACGACTTCTGGATACAGAAACACAAAATCGCCACTTTTCATGTGCGCTCTACTCCTGTCTACACACACACACGCACGCACACACCCACGCACACACACACACACACGCACACACACACGCACCCACGCACACACACATCTGTTCAAATAATTCGCCTTCCTTCCTTTGGAAAATATTGTTACTGTACGCCTGTCATGCCTTCTGCTCTGAAATGACACAGATGCAGTTGGAAAACAACAGCTTTAGATTTACCGCTCTCCATTGTTGTGTTTAGACTGAGGAAGACACAAACAGGATTTCTGAACTTTGCGCAGAATAAATGTTGCAACCAAAATTTATCAGCTCCTTAATGTTTGTTTCAGCCTCATTCAGAACGACAAGGCCGTTCAGCGGATTGCAGAAGTGTTTCTTATCAGCTACATGGCTGCCGAAAGGCTTTGCATCGGCATGTGAAGACATTAAAGGGATAGTTCAAGGCCTTTGAAGGGAGGTTCTGTTAAAATGCTTTTAAGAAAGTTTAAACATGTTGTCTTACCTGCAGTAGATAACTATCTTATCCTTTGAAGGTACAGCTCAATAAATTAATATAAATGAAAGTTACATCTTCAAAAATGATTGATTTTTCTACTAATGTTGGTGATGATGGCTTACGGCTAATGAAAAGTCAATATGATTTCTAAGAAAATTATAAAATTTATACAATTAGTAATAACCCTACATTAAAGTACTGCCTTGAGACTTGACACAATTACTTTCCAGCAGACAAGGTCATTCTTAAAGAAGCTAGGCATTCACAAACAGCCACAAGAAAGTTGTGTGGAAGAAAAAAGTGTGGCCAGGGGGTAAAATCTGTATTGTTATTCTCCGTATAACATTCTTCACAAAACAAAAATTGCACACAAACTAAACGCAGTGTCTTGTTTTGGGCAATTGTTTCAATTTTAATTATACATCTGATCTTCTTCCTCTTTTTCTGGAAAATAATTAATGAAACTTGTTGAGACTTTTAGATCCTGCATCTGGCTGATTGTGTAATCTGTAGATCATCACTACTCCACTCCCTCAGCCTGTCATCTGCTGCTCTTGGTCTCGTTTTGTTTATTAAGTCAGTGCAGTGAAAACAGGTCCTCCTTTTTCTATGCAAACAATAGTCATGTTGTTCCTAGGCAACATCCATCTTCTAAACTATGAAGATCCGACAGTTTTAAAGGCCCCTAAAGATGGACTTTGGCTGGTCGAACCAGACAGCAACAAGAGAAACGTGAAGCAGAGCTACTGATTTCTGGGTTGGCCTGAGCTCGATCTGGAGCAGGATAATGTGCTCTTATGATGTTTGTTATATCAAATATGAGAAGCACAAGGTGCTGTTGTTGCTGTGGGACACACACATGTTTCAATTGTTTAAAAACCGTTGGGGTTTTATTCCCACCAAAACGCAGTGTATTAAGAACTTGAATTTAAATGGCTGCTCCTGTTGCTTTAAAAATAAATAAATAAATAAAAATGTTCTCCTCGCTCCCACTGAATACCACAAAACAAGGAGGGATCTGCAACATACATTAGTGGGTGTTTCCTGTCTAAATGGCAAAGAAAAGTCATAGAGATGGAAAAAGAATCGTGTTTCAGCTATCCCCACGTTCATGTTGATGCAATTAGAGAAGTACAATAACAAAGTGGCTCCTTCTGAATAAAATGCTAAAATGCTAAAAGTTTAAAAGATTAGATCTGCTGATGCACATGAGAGGTCAGAGCTGCTCTTTTTTCTTCCCGGCGTAAAGGACAAAACTTTGAATAGAAACAAATCATAATTCATCTTTTTTTTTCTATTTTCCCCCCCAAACACAATGTGAAACTTCCACTTAAAAAGACCAAACAGTTTGTGTTAATTAGCTGAGTTACATGACTTAATGTTTAGACTTCTAAACAAAATGTAAACTAATTGTTGCTGCAATGTCAACCTTTGACTCACACACTGTGGGTGTAATTAGGACCATTTCTGCTACATCTCACGTAATTTAATCATTATTGTGAGGCTTTTTTTAATGCTTTTTTCTACTGCTTTATTCTTTCACAAATCTTTCCATCTCGCAGCCAACAGCTGCTTTCTGTCCGTCAGTTTGAGCATCCTCTGTCACATTCCCTCCAAATCCACAGACTTATTTTCACACAGGACTCTGCCAGCCCCGAGATCCCCACTGAATTCCTCTTTCCAACGTCTCGGGAAGAGAAAATCCTCCCTTCCAAATGTTTTAATGATAGCAGCAGGTTGTTGCTTTGCTGCCCTCCCACAGCCTCACATGCATGAGTCTTTCTTTTTCTGTTTTGTTTTCTTAAATCAGGTTGGTCTTCCCTGGCATATTTAGCCTGAAGAGACATCTGCAGGAATGAACGGGATCTCGCATTAAAGGTGTACAACTATTGAACTGCAATCACCACTGCAAAATCAGTGCGTTCAAAGCTGCAGCTGCTGTGATATTATTTCACTGTTTTGTGTATTGAAGCTGCGCCACATTCACTGTCCTTATGTATTTATGGTTTCCAAGATCTATGCATGTATATACGGGTATTATCAGCCTTTAGTGTGCCACTCAGATTGTACAGATTTGCTTTTAATGGAACAAGGAAATGGGCCATTTATAGCAAAGGTCAAACTTACAGACAATCCTGTTCCCACAAAACAGAGGGAGACTATATGAAAAGCAGATCAGTAGACCGTCATTGTGCATGACTTCCTGTCTTTCCCTGTCCTGCATCACCCGAGGAAGCATTTCCCATGGTGGACGGCGTCCATAATAGTTGCCATGTTTTTTCCTCTGCTTTTTATTTTTTATTTTTTTTTTTAGAGTTTGTTTTTCTCTTCACGTTCACTGAGCTCATCCACAGGACGCGAGTGAGGCTTATTGTTTTCACCATAACAGCGGTAACTGTGCTCTCCCATAAAGGCCTGAAAAGGAACAAGCTGTAGTTCAGGTCATTATTGACGATTCATGTTGATCTGTTGTTCATGTTCTTTCCTTTCCCGTTTTGAGGCTTCAGAAACCACAAAAAGCTCAGTTTCACCGAACCGCCCACCATGCAGAGCTCGTGAATCTTTCACTTTACTTGGTCTGTAAGGATGCCAGGCTCTGTTAAACCCGTATTTCTCAGCTATAAAGCAAACCTCTAAACTGCTTTAATCATTGTGTCCATCTCAGTGCGCGGTTCCTTCTTCTTTTTTACTGTCGATCATGAATTCAGCCCACTAATGACGAAGGGAAACAATGGCGGCTTTGGGAGAGGACAGAGGGGAAGCTGATGTTTTTCTGCAGGCTGGCAGAGAGAGAGAGAGAGAGAGAGAGAAGAGTCAGGCAGCCAAAGTCTCCGTTTTCAGGCCTAAAGCAGAAAACTTTGTCAAAATAACACATTTGTTCCTCAGTAATGAATCGGCTTCATTGTTTTAGTCTCTCTGATGCTCTATTTTTGTTTTTCTGCCACTGTTTAGGCTTTTGATGTTTTTTTCACAAAAATTGTGGATATTTGAGAACGTTGTAATGAATGTTATATTTCCAGCCAAAATGTTGCTGCCACATTTGAAATCGTTCTTCAAAATTAATCTGACAAATAATTTTGCAATGCAATAACTGATTTAAATGATTAATTTCCCTCTAAACAATATTCATTTTTATGTTTTTTTATGTTACTTGTTTTTTTTTTATTTATAATAATTGCATATTTTTACTGCATAAATAAAATATAAACAAAGGATATGTAAACAAATATTTACAGTTTGGAGTATAACCATATGAGTATTGCATTGGAAATAATGAAGAGACCACTGGAAAATTATATGGGAAGGTTTATGTTTGAGTAAAACAAACGTTGCTCTTTTATTCTATGAACTGCTGACAACATGTCTGCGAAATCCCAAGCAAAAACTTTAGTGTCTATTTACAGAATATGAGAAATGGTCAAAATAACAAAAATGATGCACTCAAATAATGCAAAGAAAACAAGTTCAAATTGATTTAGAAACAAGGATACTGATGTTTTAACTCAGGAAGAACTCAGAAATATTTGGTGAAATAACCGTAAGGTTTTCAGTGGGGTTGGTTCAGCGCAGCGGTTTCTTCGTTTTTTTTTCCAGAGCTGTACATAAAGTTTCTTCAGGTGCTTTTCTTGCATCACACCTGTGTTGCTGTAAAATAAAGCCAAGGATTTAATGGTGAACTATTGCCATAAAGCTTCCACTTGGACAACTTTGGCCCTTGACAACGTTGACATACTTTGATAATCCGGCTCTTTTGATCGTCAAGATGATGATTTTTAAGCCAGAATTGCTTTCAAACAGGATGGAGCAAAACACAAATGCGTTTGCAGACAATTTGCTCGTTCTGTCATGTTTTTGTAGGAGCTGGTGGCTCTTGCAATGCAGCTGATGTAAAAGTAACAGAATAGAGCAAAAGGGAGATGGGAGTTTATTAATAACAGTAAAATAATATGATACTTGATTCTCTGTACATATATTTATTTAAATCTCTCTTTTTAGGTTATCTGGTAAGACAGGCAACATTCGGATCTAAATGTTTCCATGTAGTGATCAAAACCACATAGTGGACCTTTTAACAAGCAACCACTTTTTGCAACAGCTGTAGAAAATCCCAGCCAATCCAGACATCTGCAGCGGATCAGTATTAAACGTCCAGTGAAGCGCACGTCTCCATATCTCTCCCCCGATGGAGATATTTTCAACAAGACACGGTTGAGAAAAAACAGTGAGAAAAATGTAGAACCTATTTCGTTTGCCAATCTGAACAAGGAGATCATGTAGAGCAAAATAAAAACTTGTAAAGAGGACACAAGTTGCGTAAAGCTTAAGAAAAATGAAAATCTTGAATGTAGGCGGATGCAGGAACCGATTTTTGTTTTCATACATGAAACACAAATTCTTGCTAACAATAAAACCTCACTCTCGCCCATTGTTACTGAGAGACTGAGAAAATATTTCCCTTTGTTTCTGGCCAATTCTGGGCAATAGTCAGGAATACGGAGGAAGGAAGCGATAGGTGGACTGATGACCTCATTACAAGACTTTTGTGCCTTTCAGATGTGGAATGTAAAACTTCCTCACTCCTGTCTCTGTGTCTCTGAACAGGAGCTTCCTGTACACACGGCCAGAGCGCACTTCAAAGGTCAGACTTGCTGTCAAGCTCGTCCAGTAAACTCTCAGTGGATGACAAGGTGTATCTGAAAGGCATTCCTGCCCTCACTGCTGTCGTTTCAGAGGGAATCTCCACAGGCATGTTGATTTCAGACTGGAGATTTACAGCATCTTACGTCTGAACTGAGACATTTACAGTTTCCAGGAGCATTGTTCACGGGATAAGAGAAACAAAGGAAATGGGACAAATTTGTCACCGGGACAGCTTGTCTTTAGCCTGTTTTAAACGTAGGATGGGTAAACATTTAACTCAGTTCTAGATTCCAGTTCAAGTGTTGAAGCTTAAATTAAAGATGGATAAAACAAGATGTTTAAGTGCTTCATTTTGGAAGAGAGATGACAGAAAACAAAGACTTTTTCTACATGTTTATGTTTATTAAAGCTTTACTTCTCTTAAACTTATGGCTCAGTTGTGCTTCAGTAGACCTATTGCCGCGGCTCGTCACTGTTACCTCTTTACTGCTTGACGCCTTTACGTGAGAATTTATACAACAACCTCACAATTTCCACAAGGCATGCTGTGCATATAAATGCATAGACATTGTTGTGATTTATTTATCAAACAAATCTCATCAGCCGATTGATGGAAATATGTTTAAAAATCACATTAAGTTTGCTTTATGCCCTGGTGGTCTGCTGCCAACTATTAATGTCCCTGTCCTGCTGTTATCTTTTCACTTTTTATTATTATAGAAAGGACTCCTACATCAGTTCATCCGTTTCTTTTTTGAGCATTCTCCTCTGTTTTCTCTGCAGATGGGCAAAGACACTGGTTCAGGTTCTGTTGGAAGTTTCTTCCTGTGAAAGGGGAGTTTTTCCTCTCCACTGTCGCTGCGTGCATGCTCAAGTTTAGGACTTACTGTGAAGTCTATGGCATAACGCAAGCGACTATCTCCTGTTTCCGTCCAGAAGGAGTGCAAGGCAACGATTTGACACGATTTATACTCCTGAATCGGCGCAGTATAAACACAGTATGTACAAAATTTCCTTTCTTGTGCATCAATCTATTCCCTCTTTTCGAAGCTCATCATTCACAAAACAGTGAGAATTGTTCTGTGAGGTGTATCTGTGCTTTTTAGTGATATGAAAGCACATATACAGTCAAGTTCGGAAACCTTTTTGGATCAAGTTTAAAGTATCCTCAGGTCAGAATTCAAACATGAGGTTCTGCCAAAAGCAGCATGTAAAAAAAAAGAAAAAAAAGAGAACTTGTTTTCTCTCATCAAGTTCAAAAGAATAAAAAGCTACACCACAACTCATGTCGACACATTAATAAAAAAAAAAAATCCTGATTTGGGATGGAATTTCTAAATCAGGAAGCCATCTGCTCATATATGCATGAGCCAGATACATTGAATCACTCTGAGAATAACAGGAAGAAGCACTTCTGAGAAATGCTATCCATTGTAAAGGTAAATAATTTCAGTCTTTTATTCTTTAAAGGAAAAGGTCTACATTGGATATAAAAGCATTTCTTCTTTTTCAAACATGAGGTGAATTGGTGCAGAAAGTAGATTGTGGTGTTGAAAAGTCTTTAAGGACAGGAAACTCAGTCCAATAATCTGATGAAGCACGTGTCTGAATCAAAACACAGCCTTTAGTCATGCAGAACCTCCATTACTCACTCTAAGTTTGTTATCTGAATATGTTTAGTCTACGTCTGTCTGTCTGATTTAAAACCTACTTTCTTTTTTTGCTCTTACATTTTTTCCCCATAATCAGTCTCCCAACTCCAGATGGTCTCTGCTGTGATCCTTATTTTATTTCATAGGGTTTAATGATGTGAATTTCAACACTTTTCACAGCGTCACATTATCGACTTTACTCAAAAACTTTTCAATTTCCCAGGACATCGGAAGCAGATGGAGAGATTCTCGTTGCTCAACATGTTTACAACAGGTTACTGTGATGGTTTATTGATTAAATATAGTTTCTGAAACTGTCATGCACATTTAAAGTAGATTAAAGTGAAATGTGTCGTCGTGAACTCATGATCTTTTTCAGTTTGTCACATTAAAACCACAATCAGCAATTTTATTACAGTTTTTTTTTTTTTAGATTTTATGTTTCGGACCGGTGTAAAAGTAGTGCATAATTGCAAAGTGAGAGGGAAATTAAACTTTTAAAAACATTTTTTAGAACTTGAAACCTGAAAATTGTGGTGCACAGTTGTATTAAGCCCTCTACTCTCTGATAAAATAAAATTTAGAAAAGCTGTCAGTCAGGACTTCCACAAATCTTGTTTTTTATGGAAAAAGTACAAAAAGAAGACAATTAAATAAATCATACCAAGTCCAATGGATTATCTATAATAATGATCTATTAGAGGCTGAAAAATAGTTGATAATGAGGCAGAGGTCCAAAAGGACATCCATCAGAGCTACAGTGGAATGGTTTGGATCAGTTTATATTGGTTGTGTTAAAATGGCCCAGTCAAAGACCAGACTTGAATCCAACTGCGGACTTGAACCTGTGGCCAAGCCTGAGCAATTCTGTAAATGAATGTGCTAAAACTTCAGATGTGAAGAGCCGAAATAGAAACATCACATACAATGTCAGGTGTAAAATTAGTTCCAGACAGTATTGTTTCAGAGGGGCTTAAAAATGCAAACCATTCAGATTTGTATCTGCTTTTTTCCATTTTCGTAAACCGTTAAACCTTTTTTTTTTTTTTCAATTTCCCAAACATGCACCAATTTGCGTCGGTCTGTCGAAGGCTTAATTTGTAGAGTGACAAAGTGAGAAACACTTCATGGACTATAAATCTGTTTCCAGGGCTTTGTAGAAACCTGGCTTGTATTTGAAGAAGAAAGCATTATTTTCAAATCAACCAAGAGCTGTGTATATGTGTGTGTGTGTGTGTGTGTGTGTGTGCGTGTGTGTGTGTGTGTGTGTGTGTGAACCTTATTTGGTTCTCCGGACCGAAAACCAAAAGCTGGTGACGGTTAACTCACCCCTGAAGTAAGCAAAGGGAAGAAAGAGAAGCAGAGGGATGTTTGCAGAGCTGTACAGAAAGGACTTACCCTGGCACCCTTCTCTGGAAAGCATTGACAACCACCGCTGCAGTCTCTTCCCCCACACGGGCCACTGTGCTTCTTCCCACCCTGTCAGACACAAAGCAGACATTAGGACCTTTTTACAGTTCAGAGCAGAAATCTCACATATTCCCATCACCGCCACATGTTCCTGTTTACCACATCTGCAGCGATCCGTCTCTATGTGCAACGGGACGCAGTGAGGGGGGGGAGGGTGAGCTGTTGGTGTGAACAGCTGTGTTTGCGAGCGCTGCGGTTCACAAATGTCGCTCTGTTGCATCAGAGCGGCTGATTGCCACACAGCCGTCTGCACACTCGTTAGTTTGAAGTGGGATGTTTTGGTGTGGCTCAAATGAGTCATGACGATGTCGTAGAAATTTTGGTTTGTTGTGGCGCTAAGAGACACGACTAGCATGGTGACAGACGGGGACAATTCCTCCTCAGATCTCTGCATTCCAACCAAACCGCCCACCATCACAGGCTGATCTGTGTGAGACGTCACACACATGCAAACAGAGCCTGGGGTGTGCATAGACATGACATGATCAAAGAAATTAGTCACAGGATCCCGAAGGTCAAGGGAGTCAAGACCCTAATGCAGCTGAGATCACGAAAACCCAGATGGAAACGAGTCTGGTGCTCATTTACTTCCATTCTGAATACTGACTCAGAAATCTGATTATACCCAGTTGTGTGTTTGATAATGAGGTAATAATGCACAGGTGATGAACAGTCTGTGCTGCTTTAGGTTTTGTTACGGAAACTTTATTTAACCAGGAAAATACCGAATGAGATTGAAAATCTTTATTTCAAAAGTTTCCAGGACAAAACGAGCAACATAATCAATAAGCCGAACCAATCAAAGAACACAAACTTAATCGACATATTGATTAAAATTAAATTAGGGTAACATTTTCAATCAGATTTTTTTAGTTACTGGGGAACTCTTTGAAATTTTCTTTAACGATTTTTAGTTCCAGACATTGCGGACAGCTTAAATGCCTTTATGCAGAGCTACATTAAAATGTTTGATTTAACCGGTTTTCACACTAACTTAGTAAATTGGATACATCAATGTTGTCTCAATAAGATGTTTAAATCAACCCACCAAATTAAACCTGTAATACTTTCCATTTGTGACACAAGTGCAAAAAAATGCTCTGCATACTTTTAAATTGTTCTCTAACATTTTTCATTCGTGATGCCAGACAGAGAATATTAACATTACATCAAAATAACTCTTTCACATCTTTGTTTAAGGAGAAGAGACAAGACCGTTCAGTGTTTTGAACGTGATGTGAGTGTAAAGCGTTTACTGCAGACGTCACAGAAAAGTTCTGTCCCTCCCATGTCCTCCACCTACACACCCATACCGGAGCCTCCTTAGGCAGAAAATGCGCAAATACCTTCTCCTCTTCCTCGTTTATAAAATCTAAATGGTCACTTTATGCCCACAACGGCAACAAAGTGGAAGATAAAGAATCAGAATAATTCTCCCTCCTCGGTCTGCCACGTACAAAGACCACATTGAAGAGCACAAAAACCTCTTTTTGCTGCACAGCCATCGTCCTTAACGATCCCAGATCCCCCAACAAAAGACCCTCTTCCTCTTCTTATGGAATGCACAAGATGCCTTTTAGTTTTTTCCTCTCCCGTTGCATCTGAAGACTTCTTTTCATGATGCTGTTAGATAAAACTAAGAGTTTATATGGTTCAAATTTAGCCTGCGTCACTGATGCCAACGAAAAGGAGTCATTTTATCTTCTCAAAATGGATTTGTGATTGGGTATTGGGTGAAAAAGATGAAAAACGATCATCTGTTGCAGGAGATTAAAAAAAAAGAATAACGGTCACCTCATCGCAGTAAGGATGTAAGGCAGTCACGTCATGACCTTTCTCCATACTGAGGTGGAAATCCAAAACACAGACAATAGACTGAGTCACTCCCGGACGGACACACAAAGGACCAGCTCCCATAGAAGCAATTATGCTTCACCAAAAAAATGCAACATCAATTCGGCTTTGCAGTTTACGAGCTCAGAATAGCTCATGAAAGTCTCACCAGAAGACAATGGGACTGGGCAACAGCATCCTGTTTCCCCATCCAGAGGCACAACAACCTGACTTTTGACAAAGTCATGTCAAAGTGTTTTAGGTGTGACGCGATGGCACCGACATACCGAAACTTTAATAAATTCTCCCCATAAAAAATGTGAGATTACAACAAGGCGCGCAAACATTTGTGTCTTGATGCTCTGCAGGATTTCTGGAAACTATTAAATCATCGGGAAGCTATTCTGCAGCACTTAGAGTTCTCAAACTCTTGTCTGAGGCTTTTTAAGCTCTTGTGCTTCTTTAAGAGTATCAGTTCTGGGACTTTTAAACATGGACTGATTTTAACTCTTTTGCAGACAGCTCAATAATTTGTCTTCTATTTTTGCAGTTGATTTTATTTAATCTCTGTTTTATTTATTTACAATAACTACTGCTCCTCCAGAGGAATTGGACCAGTAGATGTGGGCCACCGAGCCACGGGTGTTTCAGAACGCCGTCATAAATCTGGCACCAACACTCCTGCATGTCAAACTGTAATAACAAAGGACCAAATCACAGTCTAAACAAAGGAAACCCGACAAATCTACCAGATGAGACTGTATTCTTTTATTATATATAAATAACATTCTTTTTATCGTCAGACAGATTTTGAGATGATAAGAGAAAATGTCTGTGATCAGATTTACTTTGACTCTTCGTCTACATCATCTGGTTTACAATGGGATCCTGCTGTGATTATAACTTCTTCCCATGACGCATGCTCTGCTTCCCATCAGCAGACCTGCAGATTTGGACACCAGTGTCACTCTCTACGAGCCTGAACTTCAACTTGGACAATCTCGACAAGGAAGAAATAAGGCCCCGGTGCAAATTGGTGCTTTAAAGCTCGATAAATATCTGTTGAGATTCACACGGAGAGGCCAAATGTTTTCCGATAAAACGTTTTATGCTCAAGTGAGAACAAAGACTGAGCTTTTTCACCACAATGACAAGAATGACGAACTTTCAAGCACAAGAAAACTCATTAAAAGGAAAGTGAGTGTTAGTACAGAAAGTCACATGTCATTCAGAGGAAATCAACCATTTCCTCTGAAGAAACACAACAGAATTTGGTAGATACAGCTGATTGCAGTCTCACAACAACTACATAGAATATACTGTCTTAAATGATGATTTGAAAAAATTAAGCAACTAGGATTTATGCTTTAAAAGTAGGCTATGATTACATTAAATTACTGCTGCCTTGTACGTGTGTTTAAGTGTAAATGAATATGCCCATATTTGCCATTTCACGCGTAGTTCCCAAGCTTTGGCTCCCTAAGTTGTAACAACTTGCTTTGTGATGATGGCCTACATTGTTTGTGCTTTTTGGAAGTGCTCATGCTGTTTGGATTCATTTTTTGTTTTTATTGCTCTTTATGGCTGCACTGCTGCACAACTACAAGAATAAAACCAGCTGAGTCAATGTCAATATTTCCAATTCTCCAAAATATACTCTCTTAGGGTTGTTGTGCATAAACAGGACCATAAAAGACAAAAAAAAAAACAAAAAAAACAAAACAACACAGCTAATATTGCACTTGTGCAAAGAAAGACGAAAATGACTAATCTTTACTTTAACATGATATAATTCTTCTACATTTATCTTTTTTACTTGGTGCTGAACAACACAAACAGACATAATGACAGCTGGTTTGTGTGGATTGTCTGTGGTGAGTTTCAGTCACTGTGGGTACATGAATCACTGCGTACTGTGTAGATTAGGTTGACCACAGACAAAACCGCTTCCCACCACTTCCTTTTAGAATCAAAATGCAGCCAAAAACGACAACGAGACTCAGGTGGATGGGCAGGATGATGACAAAGACAAGCAACACACAAACAGAACAATTACAGACAAAACAAACTTGAAAGATGTAAAAAGCAGGGACATTACTGTCTACGACCTAAATTTAGAGAATTTCCTATGACTCCCATGACTTCAAAATTGTCTCAAAGATCCCCAAAACAAGAAGATTTATTGTAGATCAGTGAAGCCAGAATGCCATACAAGCATCCCTGACGTGATTAGAGAGCAGATTTGTAATCTCCGCATAGCTGAAACAATTTGCAAAAATAAAGAGTGTTAGATTAGTGTGGTGCATAAAACCATGGGAGATGTCATAAACCAGGCAGATGTGAATCCATCAAGCTGACACAATGTTGCACATTTCTCAGCTACCCTTCAAAATTTTAAAACATCCTACAGAAGATATAGCCGTCGAACTCGAAAACACATCCTAGAAACATGAACGCGCTCGAAGCGGTTCCTGACTGTGAGGATCCCGATGAAGACAGATTAACTTTTCACAAAGTACAATCTCCACCAGCAGATCTTCTGACTGAAATGTTCGGGATTCCTGTTTGTCAGACAGATAACGCCACATTTCACAGTCTAAACGGTCACAGATCAGCCTTGTTAGCACATGTGAGTCTGAAACGATGAGAACGATGAGCTGGTTCCTCAGTTTTCACACATGGAAAACCAGATAGGGAAGCATAATCACCGTTTTGAGTGCAGACTATCAGATGGACGGAGATCACAGACTGCTGTCTGTGAGGTTGACTTTCTGAACTTCCACAACACACACGATGATGAATGAGACACAAGAAAGGTGTAAAATATATCTGCACTGATGAGTCACAGCCACAAAAGACACTAAATCACGTGAAAAGGTCCATAAGTAGTTTCTCCTTTTATCTGTCTGCCATTAACTGCACTTCCGACTTTTAACCTTTAAACTTCAACTTTGACCCTGAGGAATGTGTGATTATCAAACTGAAAAAAAAGACATGAGCAATTTATTTACAAGAGGAACTGAAATTAGGGAAAGACAGCACCAGTTCACATTAAGACAAATTTGACACCAAAATCAAAGGCAGACATTGATCTTGATAGGTGAAGGCAATAAATCAAGAGATTTGCTTTTTGTGTCTATAACAGATTAGATCCCAATCCAAGTATCTATTTTTAAATCCATCCAGCAATCACTTCCGAACAAGACACAAACTATTAACAACTATCTCAAAGTACACAAGCAGCATGTGAAGGTCATAGTTTAAAGAAATATTTCACATTTATACTCTTGAGCATTTAATCTGCCTGTCTTTTCGTCCAAAACCTTAGCAGAAACAAAATATTTCTTTGTGTCATTTGCTCTGTTGTGAGCATGAAAATTCACTCACCTCGCCTTGGAACTGAAACCATGTGACCCATTTTAATAATTTGGCTAGTAAACATTTAACCACAAAGGGACATTCATACAGCTTTTTTCCCCTCAATTCCCAGAAAGTTAATCATTAAACATGATGATGTCATGGCAGTTGTACAATCAGATGAACACTGAATTTCATCCCACCAGAAACAGTGTGAGAACAGCTTAAATCTTGTTATGCAGACACTCTGTGTGTGCTGATGAAGATTCACTCACCTCAGCATGCTGAATGCTTACAGAAGCTTAGAGAAATGTAAAACTCAAGGAAGTTTGACCTACTTTCTGACTAAATCAGCTAATGATCACTCAGCCAACTGGGGGCATTCATCCCCAGATGGTAAGTAGATTTTTAAATATGAGGGAGGAAAATACGGCGGTGACGTCAGAGCAAAAGTAATATATACCTTGTCTTGATGCAGTTAAGCACAGCAAACATTGAACTCTGTATTGCAAACACCCACTACACAAAACAAAAAGTACAAACAAATATACAAATACTTCAAACACACAAGACATCAAGTCCCAAAAACTGTTCCTCATCATCCCACTTTTAGACCAATGTAACCTGCATTTTCTGATACATCAGCATACATGGCAAGATCTGAAACTGTGTGATATCGGCTTAAAAAGACAGAACTGCATGGAGTGCCTTTTAAGTTTGTGAGGAGAATGCATGTGATGCCGAGACTAAGCATTTGTTACTTCCATCTCAATGTGTCTGTAGAGGTTCTTATGCTTTTGTACAGAAAAGTATCAGCCCGTTTGTCAGAGCTATGACGTGCCAGGGTCGCAGCTGCCCTCCGTCACACTAATGAGACAGACGTCAAAGAGAACAAGCAGGACAGTTCAGGATTGGAAACACCTGGGCTACATAAAGCTCTTAGAGGTGTCACAGTGTTGGTAACACATCTGTGATGGAGGCATGGTGTTACATTTGACCAGACGGGCTTCTGCACTACATCATCCGCTGTCTGATACTCCCTTTACCAGCTGAAAACCATCTCTGTAACATTATTTTATGTCCGTCCATCCTTTATCTGAACATGTTTGTTCTTGCAGGGTAGAAATGGGAGCGAGTGTTTATCTCAAGAATTATTTTACATAAATGGTGGAAATTATTAGAAGGAACATGGGTCTCTTACCCACAGACCCATTTTTAACACTTTGAGCATTTTGTATCTTCTTGCCATTTCTTCACCTGTACAAAGCTCTTAATTCATGATGTGCAAATAAGCAATCGTACTCAAAGTTCTTGAGGCGGTTTATGGATTCCTTGTGTTCAGAGTAAACCCAGAACCACATCAGGAGCATTCTGAGAAAATAATGCTGGTTGCTGTTTTCTGGGCAAGTTCTTCGTATGTGGGTGGGGGTAATTGTTTCCATCAGAGTGCAAGTCTTGTGCAGATGCTTGGTCTCAACTATATAAAATAACGACTGAAATTATGTGGGGGTTTTTTCCACTGAACATATTCTACACAGGGAGGTTGGAAGATGCTTTCAGTTTTGTTTTATTATGAAACATTGTTCTCAAAAACCAAAAGGGGAAATAGAACAAAAACAACAAAATTTTAAAACTGGTTGAAAAATGGGGAAGCAAGTCAGAAGGGTGAGTTTATACTTTCTGCTCGTGCTTTCCTTCCGGCAATTGATCTACAGTGGGCTTTAGCAAATAATCACATTTTAACTTTAGCGCGCACACACACACACACACACACACACACACACACACACAAACCGAAACATCAAACATCAGCATGTTTGCGTTGGCCTACTTAAACTTGAGCAAATCTTGATAAACACATGGGAGCTGTCTAACTGCCTTCTTAAGGTGGAAATCTTGTGGAACCCATAATAAGCTTTCACGTTTTTTTTTCTTTTCTCTTGATAAGCAGCAAAACTCCTTCAGCTTCCTACTAAAGCCTCTCTCTCTTCTCCTCTTGGAAAGTTTAAGAGCTGCTGTCTCTTTGTGTCCCAATCTACCTACAGAAGACAAGAACAGCTACCCTTGCTGAGACTTGAACCAAGAAGGCCATAGGAGGAGAAGTTCATCGAAAAGCTGTTTGATCAATAAAGTATATATACTCACACTTGTTTACATTTTGTCAAGTTGCAAGCACAAACTTGAAATGAAAAGTTTGTGGAAAATGTTTCACAAATATAGTTACTGCAAGGTTTTTGTATGTCTTGGCCATGTCTTTTTTGCAAACTACCTCAAGCTTATTGAGATTGGCAGGGAAAGTGTCTATAGTTGTTAATTTCCAGCTATAGCCACTGATTCTCAATTAAGGTGAATATTCCACCTTAATGTCACCACGCTTTGGTGTATTGTTGCTCTGGCGCTATTTATGAGTCATTGTCTTTTCCCCAGTTTCAACTGGATTTCTTCCAGGATTGTCCTACATTCAGCTCCAGACATTTTCCCATCATCCCTGATCAGGTTGGCTGTTCCCGCTGAACAAAAGCATATTCACAGCCTGGTGTTGCAACAACATCATCATTTCGCTGTGCAGATGGTGGGTTCAGGATGCTGCGCAAGGAGTTGAAATACTTTCACAAAATTCTAGGAAATATAGTTTGCAACCCTAGAACAAGGTAAACCACAGAAACATAGCATATGTTCTGAAATCTAAGCAGAGCAGTAAGGGAGAGGGAAGAGCAGGGTCAGTGGGTCAGGTCACCCTGCAGGGTGCAGGACTCCAAAGTAGAACATGAACCGGAGCAAAAGACAGGGCAGCGCAGAAACTCCCAAAGTGCTCCAGTGGCTGAGCTCCAGCATAAACACGGCTCTGGTTTCTGCCCCGGGCCGACAAGGCTCGACCTTCCTCTCCAGAACTGGCCTCAGGTCGAACAGAGACTTCACTCAAGATCCCTGCGGACCACTCTTTTAATCAGGACTTCCTGCGACAAACTGAACTAATTCAACCTGGGATTAGTCACGTTTGTGCTCTGGACTCGACCAGCTTGAGACATTTTCATTTTGATAGTCCCTCTGCTCACAACGCTAATAAGATGATCTACGACAGATGGGATTTATTCGTGTTATGTGAAAACATGAGAGGTCTGAGAACCACTGCTCGTTGTTCTAAAACAATAAAAGTCTAAGAGATGATCTGGCAGATAGACTTAGAGATTGTGATAGGCAAAAATGAGCATTTTAGGAATCAGTGGGGGCGAATCTAAACATTGCAACGTTTTTTATCAAAGTGAATCTGTGTGTGTTGTGTAGCGTCGTAAAACAAAACAAAAAAAATATCATTACTCCATACAAAAGGGCTAGTTCACATTAGTCTAATAATTCCACTTGAACACTTATAGTTTAAAATGTAAAATATCTTGACTAGTCAAGTCTTTACACCAAGACTGAAGAAAATTTCTTTAAGATGTATAAATCTTGATTTGAAGCAAAAACGGTAATTTTTAATGCATTTTCAGGACTTGGACATCTTCTAATTGTCTTAAGCATTGAAACTGAAACATGTGGTCTGGTTAAAGATAAGCTGCATAACTCTACACTGATTACAGATTTTAGAAAAAAGGTGATTATGGGTACTTTTAATCTGTAAAAACAAAACAACTGTGAATATAGCTTTCTCAAAAATCTTGAAATATCTTTTGTTGTTCTTGTATATCATGTATCAAGTCGCCTGCAGTTGTGTATCCACTGGGGGTTTCCTATTATTTTCTTAATTTTTGTCGTCACATTCACATTAAAAATATCTGTAGAAACGATCCCTGTTTGTGAGGATGTAATTTCTAAAACATCCTGGTTGAGAATAGTCAAAGATCGCACCAAGAAAGTTACAGGAAAAAAAAGATATAAAAAAAAAAAAAACCCCCGACAATCTCTCAACGTTCAGTGCATAACCAACAACATACTATATATATATTAATGGTGTCTGTCTGCCCTTTTCTAATGGTGCCCTGGGCAACCGCCCATATGGGCTGTAGTGAGAGCTGTGTCTGTGTGTAAGATTCAGCTATTTGTATGATGGAGAAGAGTTAATTTTCTTGGCAGCGGTCATGTCTGGCCCCAAGTATCATGACAGATCATTAAATAGCTTCAGAGATATAACTGTCTGGGCTGAAGTGGTAACAGACGTCTAAGAGAGAGAGAGAGAAATCGGACATGGTAATGTTATCACAAAGTGTGCATTATATTTTGTTAACATTCCTCCCATGACAAGAAATAATTCATTCCCATCAATTAGACCACAGCTGGGACGGAAAGTAGTGGTTTTTGTCATTCTTCCAGGGGACAGGACATTGTGAAAAGCACAATGGGAGCAGTGAGCGCCCTATCCTGATGAGACATTGCTGCTTTGTCCTGATTAAAGTTCTCATAAGCCGAAATAAAAGCCCCCGTTTTAGTTTTAGTGCAGAATCACCATGAGTCAGTCTCAAACAACTTACAGGAATGAAATCAGTGTGCGAGCACCTGTTGAAGCCGGGTGAGAAAATCCAGGCGTTTTGTGAGAACAGAGTATGGATTCGCTCTCTGTAAACACAGCTTAAGCAATCCTTCCATCTGAGCTCACCCAAGAGTCTCACCTCCACTGAGGACAGACCCAAAGGCAGACAGAAACGCACGTGTTCGAGGAGGGCACGGGGAAAAGGAGGCCGCTGAAATGTGAGGAGGACAAGCTGGGAGAGGAAGAGGGAGGACAGAGTGTCTGCCAAGTCTCCTCTTCAGGGATACGCGGAGAACGCCAGGGGACACAATACGACACAGATACAAACCAGCAGAGGGACGAGGCTATAAAAGGAAGTGAGGGACAGTGCGGCACTGAAAGACTTGAAGCTTGGGAGGACGGGGAGGACGGAGACTTTGGAATCCTTTCAGCGCCGTCTGATGATGGGACCCCTGTGTCCCTTCATGAATCACTGCTGCAGCGAAGAAGAGGAAAAGACAGCAGCGGGTATGCAGTGTAGGTAGCATAGAGGGATTTTCCACTGAGAACCACTAACTTTACATCCAAACGTCACTCCAAGACAAATAAAGACTTCTGGAGCTGGTCCTTCTCACGCATTACTGGAAATAAATGTGGACAAAGAAACCAAACATAAAGCTCCAAAATATAACTGTGTTGCTTCTTTAACACTGAGAGATGCAGATATAACAGCAATAAATCTCTTTAAATAATTGTTGTTGTCACTGTAAAAGGTTTATAGCAGAGGTTGATTATCATGGGTGTCATAAGTTGGTTACCTTGAAGTGGACATGCATCGTAAAAAGCCAATCCATTGCCTAACAAGACGGTACAACATTATCTAGAGATGTTAATAAACCTTTGCAGCGTTTTATGTTTTAAGAATATTAACTGTTTCAGTCAAGGGCTGCAATTTATTGCTGATTTTGTGGTTTGGTGCTGTCAGTTTAGCAACTTTATGCTTCCTTTATGTTTCCTTCTTTAGATGATATTATCTCATTGGCCTCAACAAGAAAAGGACATGATGGAGTTTCAAGTAAGCAAGATTTTTCATGAGCCTCGAGACTCAAAAGGAAAAATTATGTTTGCCTTTTGCCCAACATGGTTGATGTAAAACTACAAATGGGACTTCTTATGATTTTCTTCCAACATTGGCTTCAGATTAGTGATTAATCTGATTAATGCTCCTCTTGTTGCGTGTCAGTTTAGGTCAGAGGTCTGCAGTGACGAAAGTGAATCTTCTGAGTCTCCTAATAACGTTCGCTTAAATTGATAAAGAACTAATTGATGTTTTAATTGTAGATATAACAACAAATGCGAGTTTGTGCTGAATTTTCAAAACAGAATGACTCTAAGAGTACCAGTAATCAATATTTCGATCAGATTTTCATGGGCCATCATCTTTTTGAACTGAGAAATGTGTTGCAGACTCCTGTTTTAGATGGACTGCTGCGTCTCGGTAGGTTTGTAGTTGTGTCATATTTTCAGATGATTGATTGGACACTGGGGCATGAGATGTTAAAAGCGTGGCATATTGTTGTATGTCCTAAACCTACTTTAAACTTCTACATAACTTCATCCGTGGTTGTAGGAGCCATTTATCTTTTCTTGTGTTTATGGCCACCAGGGGGTGTATTTGTCTGAAGGGCGGTTGGATTAATTGATGTGATTCTGTTCAGGTGTTGGTGATGGGAACAGTTTTCTATTGTGCTTCATTTGGATTTATGTCGGATTCATGTGGATCTAAACGGAAATAGTAAGACAATGGATACTGTACGGAAAATAAGTTACTTTAATATAAGTCAAAGTGAAGATTGAGTGCATGTAAAAACCAGCGCCTACCAGGAACAGCAGCCAATAGCCTAAAATACAGGATTTTAGCTGCTACAACGATAAGGTTATGTCTTGAGGCACATTAATGATGTTTGTTCACTAATGTTCCTAATGTGAGGAGATGAGAAAAAGTTAAAATAGTGAGATTTCTTTTGCACTGTATCATCTGAAACATGTTCTAAAGAACTTGTTGGACAGAGTTTACACTATATATGTACGGCATAGTAAACACTGACCAGGGGTCGTGCCTGACAGTAACCGCACCCCTCTTCCTTTTCCTGTTAGTAGCCCCCTCTGAATGATCAATTTTCTTTTAGCACATTTCTGCATGCACTCAAGATGTTTCCCATAAAGCCGAACATCACTGAGCCCAAACACTTAAACACACATACCACAGCTTCTGCACGCGCAAGGAGGAAAATGAGGTTCACGCATTCTGCTAATGAGGAAGAGCCACTTCTAATTCTGTTCTTCTAGTTGCCAACAATACAAACGCACATTATTTGCCCTTCTCAATCTACGCCGTAGCGCTTGGTGTTCATCGTTGCACATGCATTCTTGTTTAAGAAGGATATTTGTACACCGGTGGGGCCGGCGGCCAAGTGCAACAAGTCTTTCCTCTGATTGACAATGCAGTATTGCAGCAGAGACTAATCAAACAATCAGCACCAGAAAGTCACGTTTTACCAAACAATAAAGGTTACCTCTGAGCTAACGATACATGCAAACAAAAGACACACATTGTGTGCAGTCGTACACACATCCAAGCACATGCTTGCTTATCAAAAAGGCAAAAATGCAGAGAGGTCACAGGGTTCGTCTCTGACGTGTGTCCAAATATACGAGTGGAAACAAATTGCCAGGCTTCAGCCTCTTGCAGTGCAACACACGGATTGATGCGTTTAGCGCACGCACACACACACACACACACACACACACACACACACACCCACACACACACACACACACACATATCAATGTCAGGGAAGCCCTACTGTTCTCATCCCAGGCTGTAGCTTCCTGCATAGCAGCACAATGGGTTCTTCCCTTGATTGTGACAGCCACTGTTCTGGCCATGTTTCCATTTTGTTATCGTAGGCAGACATCGCCCCCTCGCCCCGGAGGTGAACCTTCCTCCCCGATAAAACAGTCACACTCAACAGGTCGGTCACGTGTCTGCTTTCCACTGGGCGAGGCTATCGCATGAACATCTCTCTTTCACACACCGAGAGAGATTTAAACCTGCAGGTCAATGTCAATTGACCTGCGAGCAATTGACATTGCATGGATGTTCAAAAAATAAAAAATAAAAAAATCCACTCTGACCTGCATTTATTTTCACCATGTGGCAGCAAAAACTGCACACCTAGGAACAACATCCATCACAATCATCCACTTAGAGACGAGGGAGGAGGTTAATTGTTTAAGCAGACGTCGCTGCGAGGCTTCCAGGTAGAAAACCGCAGCCAAAAAATGTCTCTTCCTCAGACTGAATTTCCACAGTCAGACGTCCCCTGCCAGCATCGCCTCCCAAATTCCACCACGCACACACTCTCACGCACATTTTGAAATCTATTCACAAACACATGAAATCACATCAAAGCCTCTCAAAACGTTATGAAGCATCCTGTTAGCATTTCTGCCCCGAGAGCCTTCCTTCCTCTGCCAACAGACGCTGATAAACGATATGTTTCTGCATGTTGTTTGTGTGTGAGTTGCGGGTGGGAGTTAAATGCATACATGCAATCAATTTTTAGCGTTGTGAGTCTGATAATTCAGTTTTCCCACCACAGTATACAGTGTAAATTGAATCTGGCTCAAAGGGGCAGCATACTTCAAACAGCGGGTTCAGAAAAGTGTGAGAAAAACATTCGTAGTGCAAAAAAAAAGGTCCTGTACTTCCTCAGAGGAGGGATTGCTGCAAAAACAATCAAAGAAATCAACTTGAACTTTGGCCACTTGAGCTTGATATGTTTATTTGGATGGATGTGACAAACCTAGGAGCTAAATACAAAAATACTAAAAGTCAGTGTGTTTTTATTTTGTCCATCAAATTTGAGTTCAAAAAGTAATTGCCTTTGGTTATTGCAGATCAGAATTGATATTTTTTGACAATTTTTGGAGCTGACTAAGTTTTTTATAATCCAACAGTGGGGGCGTAAGGTCTGATCTAAGCTAGACGTTGTCAGCCACCAGTTTCATTTCAGGGCTTGTGCGACAATAACTCCAACAAGAATGGCAAGCAGAAGTTTTTATGAGGTTTTATTTCCAGTTATTTTAGCAGTACTTTTTATGACAGCAGTCTTATAAACTGAAATCAGGTGATCCAGTGAATTATTCAGTCTTGCAGAAATCAGATTGTTCGGTCCGATTCAGATCAGATCCTGAAATGATTCTGATGCTTTCTGGACAAAACACACAACAGTTTTTTAAACAATCCAGCAAAGATGGAACCTTGTGTTTGAGTATTTTTATATTACTCATTTTATTTGAGCGGCTGGAGAAATGCTGAATATCCATTTTCGGAAACCTTCAAAGTTTTTATTCATCAATTAATCAGTCGATGTGGAAGCCTGGTCTCCCTCTTCTGTTTGAGGAAATCATTGCATACAATATTTTCATATACACTATTTTAGTTTTTCTTAATTGCAACTTACTCTTAAAATTTTTTTAAAACATTGCTGCAGTTTATGCACTTCTGTTGTGGCCTTAATCAAGAATGCGTAAACACGAATGAAACACGTTCATCTGTATTTGGATACATTTTATAGTGACGTGGCAAATCTTTTTCTGTTTTAGCTCCAATTTAATGTGCGGTTTCAGAGGTTTAAGAGTATTAAAGGTAAGAAAAGATGTTAACCATTGCTGCAGTGAAGAAGTGTTTGCCTCCTTACAGATATCTGTTTCTGCTTTTACACCATCTATTTTTTTGGCATTCTTTTAAGGGTTTCATTTAGTCAAATCAATTTTATTTACTGGTAAATGCAGCAAATACAAAAAGTAGTAGTTGTCATGTTTCATTTGCCAACAGGAAAAGTTTTCTAAACCAACCTGAGCCTGTGTGAAAAGGCTCAGGTTGGTGCAACCTAAAAACTGGTTGTGCCTCCTTTGGTGGCAACAACTGAAATCAAGTGTTTGTGCAAACTCTGGTCCTCTGCTCTGAGCAGGAAGGCTGCCATTCATTGGTAGACCTCCTGGTGTGCTTTGGATGGCTGGTTGCTAAACGTTTCTCTAAGCTGATACTCCAGTTTCTACCTTATCTGAGTAAAAGAAAACAGTATTTAAATGTATTTTGTTCATTTGCATAAGAAAGATAACAAAGAGCTCGGCCAAAAATCCCCAGCACACATCTTCTGCATGAGCTTCAGCCAAATGCTGCAGAGTCGTAGACCACGACCTTTTGGCTACGCCGTTCCATCTGAATCCTCAACTAATCTGTGATGCGAATGACACAAATATCCATAAAGGTGGTTTTCTTACAAACCAGATTTTTCCCCTTTTCCCTTTTTTTATACCTATTTTTACAATGTAAACATATCTTTTCACCTGAAAGTATCAAGTTATATCTTATAAAGTTTTAATTGTTGAATACAAATTTCGGGTTATAAGACTGCTGTCATAAATAAAAAACAAAACAAACAAAAAAGAAACTTGTAAAATAACTGGAAATAAAACCTGATGAAAACTTCTGCTTGCCATTTTTGTTGGAGTTATTGTCGCGCAAGCCCTGAAATGAAACTGGTGGCTGACAATGTCTGGCTTAGATCAGACCTTTCATCCCCACTGTTGGATTATAAAAACTTAATCAGCTCCAAAAATTGTCAAAAAATGTCAATTCTGATAATAATAACCAAAGGCAATAACTTTTGGTTTGTCTTGTGATAAAAAAAAAAAAGAGGTCAATATTTATTTCTCTTCTTGCAAAAATAAAAAGCTGCTTATGGGACAAATGAAGATAGTCAGAAAACAAAATTACGCCTGACCTAAAAAAAAAACTACGATAAGGAAAACTTTGATGTAGAGATTTCCGTTCAAAGTAAAGTGTTGGGGTTTGTATCCAGGCATCAAAGTACACAACTACAGAAATAATTATCTACGTTAAACAAGATTTCTGTTAAAGCTTGCCAAAGAAATTCAGATTTCATCAGCATTCTCTTTGGTCTGTCGATGTTACATCGAATATCCTGCACTGATAATTTATCTGCAACAGAAAAACTAAAAACTGATTTTTGATCTTTTAACAACTACTATTTCATTTTTTTGTGTGTCAAAAACCAACTGCAACAGCATAAATAGCAGTCTCTATGGCATCTTATTTAAATGTTTTTAAGTTTATAAGCCTCTATGAAGATCAACAGACCTAATATTTTGATCTGATCAATCAACTAAAACATCCGTCTAGGCGCTCACCTGCTAACTCAGGGATTTTACTGATCGAGAAAAACGTGAGAATCACGACTGGAACAGCCATGAGAAAGATGTCTGGAGAACTGCAGCTTCAGTGAGCGCAGGAATTCCAGATCTAAATTGTCACACAGAAACAGACGGTGGGAAATGGCTGTACACTGGCTTGGTTCAAAGAAGCGAAGCTGTCCCACGAGTCAGATTTAAAGTCTGATATTAAACTGGAGCATATTTCAAAAGCGGAGCTTTCAAAGTAAGAAATTCTGAGACAGACAGGAATCATCAGAGAAGACGCATCGTTTGTTTGTCTAACTGCATCACGTATCTCGTAACACACAATCGGTTCGCACCAAGAAAACGAAGCTGTTCTTAAGCTCTTTTCATAGTCATCCATTTGATGCTAAATCCGTCTGGAAAGAGCACGAGTTGTGCTAAAGTAAATTTATCCAGTTGACCCCAGGTGTGCTAAAGAGATGCTACACAACGCACAGAGGAGCTGCGCTGTGTCACACGCTTCTAATCAAGAGCTAGGCAAATTTGATAAGAGCCGGGGACAACTGGTCTTTTCATCAGACTCAAGAAAATAAGTTTTCATCTGAGAGCCTTGGGTATGATATTAAATAACTTGGAGAGCAACCAGACAGCTGACACCCGACACAAATAAACAGCAAATACATTCACATGGTGCTAGTCAGTACACAAAGCACATGTGGATTTCTGCGTCACGTTGAGCTCGATGATGAGCAAAGTTAATAAAAGCTACAGGACAACAGGGAGTCAAACTAACTCTTTTATTTTATTACAGTGCAATAGGAAGTCAAATATGTAGAAGTAATCTACAAAATGTACATTTTTGAGTATGTCTCCATTTTACAATCTATTTTTATAGCGAGGGGCGACACAATGCAGCCAGTTCATGAGGAGAGGTTTGGGTTTATTAGAATGAGGTTTATTTTAACCACATTCCTGGGAACAGTAGAAATATATATTTTTTATTTTTTACAAATTGTGTTTTACAGGATCTGAGCAGAATGGAGTCCATGTTTCAGCAGACTTAGCTGCATTATTCTCAAAGTACTTCCAAATTATTAAAAGGATTTGTTTGCTTAGTCGTGTTTTTTTCATCCTGTTATAACTGAGTGTCATCCAGTCAATCTTTGTCAACCTAACAGGGCAACTCAGGGACTATTTCTCTCCTGATAGTGAATGATTAGTAAGACAGACTTTGTTTTGACTAAAAATGACACGGCGTTGTCATATTGCAAGATCTTGTTTGCACACATAGTTTTGAGGTATTCACCTGAAATATGGGATGTAAGCTCTCTGGTTTTTTTTTTTATGCCTGAATAAGTTTTGCATTTAAAAAAATGCTTATTCAGGTCATTTATCTGAATATATAAAGCTTTTTTAGCCACACCAAACACTCAAAACGCTTCACACTCCAGCCAGATCCGCCCAATCACGCTCACAAACACACATGCATATTGATAAATTGATACACAGATTGGTAGGGAACTTGTCCTGACATGCCTTGTCCAGAGACGCATCAGCATGTGACAGGAAGAGGCTAAAATGGAACCAACAACTTTCATATTGCAAGATGTCTACTCAGATAATAGACGTCCATCATCTAACGAGATAATGTTAGACGATGGATAACGACTCAGATGATTTATATAAACTCAAAATGACAGCAGCTGGCATTTTACTCTCCAGGTTTGGAAATAATTCACAAGTCTACCATTTTTTCCAACACACTTTACTGGTATGTGTGAAACATTTCCCCTCAATACAATACATGGTTTGATTGATGCTTATTTTCCCCAAGTTGTACCATTTTATGTTAGCTCTTGTTTTTATTGGTGGTGTTTCTGACCTGAGTTATGACCATTTAACTCTTATGAAGCTAGTGATGGTATTAACTGAAGACACAACGTAATGTCCATACTGTAGATCAGGCATCTCAAACCCCAGTCTCTGAAGGCTACTGTCTTGCAAAACCTTGTCGAGGTTAATTGCTGAAGAGGTAATTAAACACAATTGTTGTTTTATTTCAGCAACATTTTGCAGTTTAAAGTCATACAACAGCCTCTTGATTAAATTTAAGCCCAAACTTTTACAAGGTTATTTCAAAAGTGTTATAAAGGACCTAAAAGGACAAGAGAATGGAAATACATTTTATTTAAAAGTCTTCATTTACCTCCGAGAATGCATACACTAAAAAAACTCAGCAAGTTACCATGCAGGAGGCAGAGGTTATGACCTTCCCTTCGCCCCCCTCTGTGCCAGGTCAAGAGGTCAGGAATGGCACAACATAACCACCCTGCAGGATCTCATTTTAGTTTTTTGTTTTTTTCTCTTTCCCTTGTTAAGAACCTCAAAATTACAATATTCTGCCGCTGAACGGCAAAGTGACTCACTTTTGCAGCAACTTTTATCTTTTGTTGATGTTTTCTGAACCAGTCATGCCAAGAAGAAACAGAAGAGCCCTCCTACAGAAGGAACTCCCCAACCCAGACCACACCAGACACTCCCACTGGAAACACACGCTGAAAAATCTGAACAGTTCCAACCAGGACAAACCCAACCCAGAGGGATGGGATTGATTTTCTGTCGTAACTGCAACCAGGCAGCATTTTTGTAGTGAAAAAAAAAAATCATGAATATGTGGGAAATAAAACTTACAGCCTGCACTGTCCAGGCGAGGGCGGCGAGGAAGAGGCAGAGACGCAGCACCCTGTTGATGAAAACACACTCTTATGAAACCCAATGGAAAATATTGCGCTTATTTTAAATTCTGGAAGCTGTTAATGATGCGCTTACCTCAGATTTGTATGCTCTCTATCCTGCTGCCTTTGCATGGTCGCGCTCATGCGGTGCGCAAACTCAAGTCCCGCGCCGCTTCTTCACCTTTGAAGGCTCACTTAAAGCATGTTTACTCAACCTGTTGCAAGCAGAAGCAACTAGTGTTTATAAATGGTTGAAAAATGCATAATATCCACAAATCTAAGCAGTCAGAAACATTTATCTCTTAGTCCAATCATCTCTCAAATGTTCCCCGGTGCAAAAACAAGCACTCTAGTTTGCAGTAACGCAAAAGATACGCATGTTTTCTTTAATCCAGTGGTATAAATAAACAGTTTTATAAACCTGCACAACTTACGGCCGCCTCTGTTACGCGCGTAATGGAGTAGAGGTATCACGGGCTGGAGAGATGCTCCGGTTCCAGAGCCAGAGAAGTCACCGGCCCCGTCACCAAAGTGATAAAAACTGCCCTAGAAAATCCCGCAAAAATAAAGCCCCCAAAGTGTCCCGAGCAGTTCCTCTCCGTACAGAGAAAAGTCAGAGTGTTTGTAACAACAAGGTTTAGACTCTGTCTGTCCGGACGAGAGGGTGGTCGTTTTGGAGGAAGGTGGGAGGTGTGGTGCAGCGGGAACAAGGAGCAAGTTGCATTGATCAGAAGTTCACATCGTCTCAGACAAAGATGCAGCTGAACGCACCGTTCGTGCTCCGCAGATAAGCCGCGAGTTAACCGAGGACAGAGGCAGAGGAGCGGGCTACAGGGGCTGACTGAGCGCGCCGCAGTTTCACACGATGCTGTCACCGCTGCTGCTGCTGCTGCTGCTGGCGGCTCTCTACTGCAGCTTAGACCTGACGCGGGCTGAGGTGAGTCCATGCAAGTTTGTGTTGAACTCAGATGGAAACTTGTGCTAAAAATATATATTAAGTGGCATCAGTTAAGTCTACATTAAAGCTTTTATATCCAGCCGTATGCTCCTATCACTAAACAAGTAAAAAGATTTTAAGGGGCATTCAAGTGTTTCACCTTAGGGGCCCCTCGATACTAAAACCATATTTGTGTGCAGAAGTGTATGGCCATTTTATTCAAAATACAACAGAGTTATTATGTTAGCAACATGCTTCGTTTTACTGTTGTGAAACTTCGTGAGATCTACTGAGCTCTGGTTCCTCCACCTCTGTTGGAGGGAACTAGAGGGAAGGAGAAGGAGGAGGGCACAGGGTGGGGCAAACGCCTCCAGTAGCTGAAGTTTCTGTGTGGGACTAGATTGTTCTTTAGAAAGGTCTGGCAAAGCAATAAGGGACGCAGAAAACTGTGTGCAGATCTGACTGTTGTTGTTTTAGGGATAGTTCAATTCTTTTTTTTTTTTTTTTAATTGATGTTTTGATCTTGGATACACTGTAGAAAAAAAAAATTAATTACCCTGTTACTCTGTGCTATAATGTTCAGATAACTTAGATTTAGTGGACGTTATCCTTCTTTCTTATTAGCTGGCATGGAATGATTAACTCTGTGTAAATGTTTGTTTTACATCATGTTGATTTGTTGTGAATATGAATTGAAGCAATGTTCTGTGTAGCTTTCACAGTTCACAGTTTACATCCAGTGCTTACATTGAGTGGTAGTTCTTTCACGAACAGTACCAGCAGTGTTTCTTGTTGTGGGAGACATGACTCGCCACATAGGGTGCCAGGAGTGTTCATTTTTAGCTTGGTTCTGAGTTAGCCGTGCCCCAAATGATTGTTCTTATTGCTCTTGTTTTATTTGCATTCAATGGGAATGAGGTGCCTCCATGTTTTGTGCAGAGAGTAAGCGGTAGAAGAAAATATGGCAGTGATGCCAGTGATGCTCTCTGATTAAAGCTTTTGATTTGGTGCAACACTAAAAGTTTACATCTCAGTTTTTTACTTATTTTGGTCATCGCTAGTTCAAAATATAAGCTTTAGTCCTTATATACTACACATAGCAGATTTTTTAAAGACAGGTTAGCATTGATGATATTCAACTTCCCATGTAAAATAAATGGGCCTTAGATCACTTTTACAGACATTTGTTTAATTCACAATTGGGCCATTTTAAGCTGACAACAAGAAATCCTACTGCATGTCCAACCTCTGATGCTTGGGAACGTCAGAGGTTCCCAAACTGTAGGGCGTGCCCCCTAGAGGGGGCGCGGGCAGCCGTCTGGATGAAAAAAAAAAACAAAACATGAATGCTGTATGCGCTGGGTTTTTACCTTAGAATGGCCAACTCTCTGTTATTCCTATGTCAATTTGATACAGTAGAGGCTTCCACACTTCCCATATTTGTGTCCTCTGTCAGTTTTATCAGCAGTTAAAACTGTTTAATCCGTTCTTAACATGTGGTAACCTGTTTTTCCGAGCCGCCTTTAAACGCAACATGAGCGCTACAATGCTCGCCCTGGGTTTAGACCAGTGAAGGAGACCTGCTGCTGCTGTGCAGAGCTACGCAGGTTTGTGTTAGAATCACGGCAGCAAACCAGCAAAAACGCAAAGAACTTTTCACAGTTTTTCCCTCCAAACTAACCGACTGAGTTGAGTAAAGCTGTTGGATGCAGGTAATGTTAGCTAAAAGATGACTAGCTAATACATCACCTTAAGCTTAACAAGTAGCCTGTAGGTTACTGATTTTGTTGTCTATGTTCAGCTACGTACATTTATTTTGCCACCAAAAAAGTCGGTCCCCCCCGCCCCTCCTTGTTCTTAGAGACAGGGAGTCTCTAAGAAACCCCCCCACACCCCCACAGCGTCGTTCAACCAGACAGCCATTTGTAATCCATAGGGGACCCCAGAAAATGTTTGGAAACCACTGGGGGGCGCAGAAGAAAAAGTTTGGGAACCACTGGTTTACAGAATACAGTTTGGGAATTATGAAATCCATTTAAAATTGTGATAAAACTGATATCTTTTTTTTATGGTAGGATACAGAGGTTCAACCAGGCCCCATTCATACAGGAACTGCCCTTGACCGGCGCCCTGCTGAGCCCCACCTTCTGCACATAACAATGCATCACCCTCCTCCTCAACAATGCCCATCCTGTGCCTGTGTATAACAATGTATCGGAAAAAAAATGCTTCAATCTTAGCTGCAATGTGAAAAAAAACCAGAATAAAGTTAGCCTTAATCTTGAATTGTCTAACCAGTCCAAGTATGCAGGACGTTGAACTACAGATGTTAAAAATATGTCCAGACTCATTAAGAAAAGATTATAATATTTCTTTATTTTTGGGCCAGTATACACACATTTCTAATTAGTAGACATGCGAATAAGCAACACAAAAGGTAGCATTATAACTCTCTTCATGGCGTCCTCTTTGGCCTCATAGGAGAAGGTAGTAAGCCCATTTCTCAAACTTCAATCTTTGAACACAACTCTGAATAAGTTGGACACGATGCCAACAGCTGTCTCACAAGTCTTCCTTATCCAAACTTTTTCCTGGAAAGAGAAGAATTGCTCTCTGCTCTGGGAAGAAAATAGAGTACTGAGTAAATGAAGGAATGGGGAGAAAAGGGGAAAAATTCACCCCATTTCCTCTGAAACATGACTAACACAGCATGTATAACACTGAATGCAATATTTAGTTCTTACCACATGATGCATTTTTTCCCTATTGCAGTGAATTAATTAGTTTTTTGGTTTTTTTTACATGGTCATATAATTAGTGTTTCATTAAGAGTGAATACTGACTCATAATTTCTGAACCCCTGGAAGATTTTGAAGGAATTCTACACTGTAAAAAAATAAGATCATAATAATAATTTCAATTGCCACATATAATACATTTGTTCTGCACAGTTCATCTGAAAAACAAATAAACCTACAAGATGGCATAATCTAAAGAATAAAAAGCTCAATGTACCTGGTTGCAAAAGTTTGTTGCGTGGATCCCCCGGCTTTCACAGTTCAGTATTTTTATGTGGAACTTAATTCAAAATTATTCATGGAAAATTGACCTATTTGCTAATTTTTCTATGTAGAGGATATCGAAAATGTCTTGACAAACCATTGACTGACATTTGCAAACCAGCCAATCCCGAGTGGCATTTTTATTCCTTGCTGCTGATTGGCTGTACACCCCAGGATCAGCGATAAGGAAGACTTGTACATTATTTTAATGCTAAGATGGTTTCCATGTGTCTATTACTGCATGTTAAAATATATTTGGTGTTTGACCAACTACTATAGACAAATATTCACCGATTTCAGCTCTTTGCAGGTGGTTGTGGTCCGTAACCCTTGGAAATAGTGGACTGATTCTTGTGATCCTTTGGAAACTCTTTGCAAACTGCAGCTTTAGCTTACGGATGAAAAGTCAGGGAAATCCAACTAGGACAGCTGAACTTTTAATTCAAGTTACTAACATTTTACTATAATTTATAGACTCAAAAAGACTGAATGCTGACCTTTCAGTCACTGTAGACATCAATTATGATAATCCATTTGAATTCCTGACAGACTAAAGTAATAAAACATATCAAGTGGCAAAGAGCAGCTCTCTTGTTTTTGTCCACAAACATGCAACAGACACAGAACATCTGGACAGACGCTGGTATCCGTCCAAATAACTTGTTGCTAATCAGACGACAGCAGTGAAACTGGAGTATTTTAACATTCTGGATTTATTGTTGTGAGCTGAATGTGTTCCCGTCCACCCATGGGAGGTCCACAGCAGGAGGTTTGTGATCCACTCAGGCCTCTCATCAATCCCGAGCTGCTCTCCTGCACAGTGGGACGGTTGTCTCAGACCTAACTAAGCTCACAAGCTGATGTTAAATTTAGCAGAAAATCTAATATGATCCTTGCAATTTCCATAAAGGGCTTCAGTTTGTTTGACTTCGACATCAAAATGTAGAGACACGTGACACCGATGGAAGATCAGAAGAAACAGATCAGGGTCAAGGAAAGATGTACCCAAATATATGATAACCTTTGACCCGTAGCAGGTCAGGCTGACATCGGAAAAGGCGAACATAAGAGGCAATATCCTAAGGAAATTTCTCAAGAATTTGTTTGCTACTCAAAACATGGAGTCAGGCATTTAAACTGGTCAGAAAGAAGTATGAGTGTTTCTTAAAGGAAGCAGAGGGCAAATCAACAAATTCCTGGAATAAGTGTTTGTGTGTGGGATGTTAGGCGGATGGACCATTGCAGCTGTTGGGAAAGTCAAGTTTCTTTCTGCTAGCTAGTTCAAAACTCGCCTCTGATGTTCAACACAACCCTAATGTGACTGACAGAGGCAGCATCTATCCTGCTCCTCAAACAGCTTGCTGAAATCTAAGAGCTGATTTGTTGTTCTTGCTGTCCGTACGCGTCGACAGGCCTGATCCTGTAGACAGCCCCCCCACATGGGCAACAGCTGAATCTGCCCCTGTGACTGACCACCAACCACGCAATGCAACGCTGGGAATCCACAACCTGCCTGTTGTAAAAATGTCTACATTTGGAAGAATTGTGCCCATCTTTTAGTCTCTTTATTTTAACAGGCGCCTCTGGAGAGCAAAGATAACTCTCCCCTGACCTTGTTACTCAAGGGACTGTAGCAGGTATGTCCTATTTTCAGAGCAGCCTGAGAGTCTGTTCTGTCACAGAGAAGATTAAACAAGTAGCCTAAAAGTAGTTCCAACTCATGCAACATGGGGGATACATTTCACTTGAATCTGTCTTAGCTGCTGTTTTCTCCAAAACACCTGTTCTGTTCTGCACAATAATATTTTCCACTCTTTAAGACAGACTCGATCCTTGGGATTGGTTAATATCCTGAGGCACGTTACAGTGCTGAAAATTCATTTGAGCTACTCCAGTGTGTAATTAGTGAGTCATAAATGACCTTTGTGGTTTGGACAGAGATTTTGGAATGGATACATCCATCTGACATGGAGGTGGGAAGTGAAGAGTGATGGGGAGGAAGGCTGCTGGAAGAACATGAGGAGGAGGAGAAGGAGAGACGTTTTTGAGCCCCCAAAGTGAAAGAATGTGTGTCGGAGCCAGTGATGA
This sequence comes from Poecilia formosa, assembly GCF_000485575.1. Classification (NCBI taxonomy): domain Eukaryota; kingdom Metazoa; phylum Chordata; class Actinopteri; order Cyprinodontiformes; family Poeciliidae; genus Poecilia; species Poecilia formosa. Next base: position 435,174 of record NW_006800009.1, on the reverse strand, counting down.
TATGCCGTGACAAATCTTTTAGTCTCACTTTGTGGTCCTTGACCTGGACTTCCATCTTTTGCTGCCAAATTGTCCAAATAATGGAATATAAGACATTGCCGACAGTATCTTCAGATTTATGACGGTCCTTTCCTTTTGTACGCTGTTCAAATCTCGCTTGGTTTGTCTTCCAGTTGTTCATTTTTGAATAGGAGTGATTTTTGCTTTGACTTGCTGTTGATAAGGTGTTTAGACAAGATTTCTGGTAAACAAAAATACCTTGATTGTGTTTTAATGGCTTTTCCAGAAGAATGCAGGCAGAATATCGGGAACGACTTATCTTTTCGTCAATGTTTATGTCATTTGTGCCAAATTGGTGCAGTTTAGGAGATGAACAAATTCTGCATTTGGAACCAGTCTTCTTTCTCATGTCAAAAAAAAAAACATTTGGTATTCATTCATCCAATTATCCATCGATATTTTTCTATTAGAGATCAGACCGCCGGGGTAGCATTTTCACTTATCCATACATTCCTCTGTCTAATGACAATCTTCTGCTTATTCTGGCGAATGCAAGGTATTTACAGACCTTGAGGGACGTATGTACCCCTCCAGCAGGTTGTAGGTCTCCATCCTGTGGGATGGTCCTGGAAAACCTCTATAGGGAGGTACAGAGGCTTCCTTATCAGTTGCCTGAGGAACCACGACCGAGTCCTTCTGATGTAGAGGAAGCTCGTTTCAGCTGCGTGGAGCCTTAATTTTGTTGTTTTGGAGTCTAACAGATGGGGGTATTTAAAGAACCTTGCCTTTTGGTCAACTTTTTCTTTGCCACAACAATAAATGCAGCATCTGCATTTTGACTTGATTTGTCCCCAATTAACGTATCGATCTCCTGCTCCATCATGCCATCGGTCTTAAAAAGGACCCCAAGATTCTTCTCCAGCTGAGTGAAAGACTGACCGTCATCCCAAACAAAGTAGTCCACCCTATTTAGTTTATGAATCACAGTCTCAGACATAGACAAACTGAGTCTTATCCTGACAGCTGCACAACTGCTCCAGTGCTTGCTGATAGCCATGGCATGTAGATGCCAAGAGAACTACATCAGAGTTTCCTGAACCAGAAGCCTTTCTCTCCATGACTGAAACTTGGGACCCTGTCCATTAGCAAAACAGACAGGATGATGATGAATAGCCTTCATCATCAAACCTGCAATGGGAACAAGTTTGATTTTGTGCTGAAAATGTGGACATGGTTCTTGCTTTGCTTATAGAAGAACCAGATTTAAAGTCATCCCCCTCAAAAGGCCCATGGGGGATGGTTGTAAACTCTCCTGGTCTACATGGACTGGAGTGAACAGACATAAACCTGACAGCAATATTCAGTCTTTCAGTGTCATAGCAACCTTTGCCAAGTAAAATCTAATGGAAATCTCAGATCATGCCTATGCAATTTAAATAGCAGTTGTTTAAGGTTTCGTTCATTGTTTAGAATCGGTGCTTGATTGCAAACAATTTTCTGGTCTTTTCAAGCAGAAATAGTTGGAGTTTGTCCTTTGTGGTATAGGTGCTCTGCTATCAGCTGGCTGATGAGGCTTTTACTGCTCATTATTTCCAGATGCTGACCTCGTCTATGATGTTGAAGATGAACTGAAGGATAATTCCACACATGCTGGCTTTAATCTTGCTCTTAGATCAGTGCTTCTCAATTCCAGTCCTCAGGCCCCCCTGCTCTGCATGTTTTAGATGTGCCTCTACTCCAGAACAGCTGATTCAAATGATTGCATGACCTTCAAGTACTGCAGAGGCCTGTTAATCACCAAAATATTGAATCCAGGTGTGTGGCAGAAGGGAAACATCTAAAACATGCAGGGCAGGGGGTCGTGAGGACCGGAATTGAGAAACACTGTCTTAGATGAACTCTGCTTTTTCTCCTCTATCAGCATCCAGCATCACACTTCGTCCTTTAGGCTGCAGCTTAACCTAATCAGAATAGGTGAGACATGCATAAAGCCATGCAGTTTGTTACTAAAAGTTTGAATTCGAGTCATTCACATTAAAATATCACAACTGAGGCCCTGTCCACACTAACATGGATGTTTTGCAACAGACTTTTAAAAACTCTGCTTTTTGTTTATACATGTGTACCGTAGTTTATGTATAGAGATTATTAGAAACTACAGCAAAGAATCCCATTTACATTCCCTCTATTGCCTTCTATGCTAAAAACCACAAGAGTGAAATGATCTTTATTCTTTTGTTCTATGTTTGTCTCAGTTTATGTTGCCTTCTTTTCTTAAACTTGAGATATAAGGTGAATAAGTTTTGGTCAGAAGAAGGTAAACTGTGTCAAAAAAATCTGTAGCCAAGCACTTTGTTAGCCGTGCCCCATGTAAGGTTCAGCCTTCTTGCAGTGTTAATGTTTACCACAGAATAAATGCTCGTTCTCCTGCATTTGGAAGTTGCTTCAACCATAAAATGATGGCAAGTTAAAACAATTTAACACACAAATTAATTGGAGAGATTGAAATTATTAGTCCTTAATGGTGACCACCCCGATAAGCAGACTTACACAGCTGTTTAAGGCTGCCAAGTGTGATTAAATATTCTAACCAAATGTTGGTGCCACACCTGTGGACTTTTTGTTTTGTGCCTACTTTTGTCAGTGTTTAAGTTTGATTTCTCCCCTCATCCTTTTAGGCCGCTTTCACCACAGATCAATTCAGAGTATTAAATCAACAACCTGTTGTTAAAAGCGTGTTATGTGACAGAAAGATAAGACTATAAAGTGTTTCATATCAGTTCATATAAGATGTTTCATTTTAATCTAACGGGGTTTATCTTGTTGCTGCTCTGCGAAAGTTTCTCTAAACCAAAAGCAAACTTTTACAATTGAATTTAAATGGTGCATGGGATATTTGGATTTTTAATCTTGAATGAAAGAGTTGGAGCTTAAACTCTTTCTCTGTTCTGCCTCAGTTGAACTGATGATCTAGTTTTCTTCTTACTTTACCCAGAGAGGTTGAAGCTTTGACTCTATGAGTCAGAGATCGTGTTAAATCTTCTAAATGATCACAGCTTCCAGAACCTCATCATTGCACCTAAGCACACAGAAAACTGCAACTTCTGTAAGGAAAAGGAAATTAAGTGAGTTTTTGTGTAAGCGTACCTACAGCTTTGTTTAAAATTAAGAAGCTGAAGACAAAAAGGTTATACTGCAGCTACAAAGCCGTTTGTTCCAATAAAAGAGAAAAATTAGCCAAACAAAGATTTAATCGAACTTGCATCACTTGACTAGTTTGTTCAGTGAGAACCGAATGTTCCTAAACTTACAATGAGACGATCACTTAACATCATTAAGAGTCTGACAAACCACGAAATCCTGCTGCAGCATTCCAGTTAAGCCTTGTTCAAGGTTATGTTTTTTTTTTATCTCACTCCTAGTCTTCTGGCATTTAGCAAATCGTTTTAGTAATCTAGCTGACTTACAGCATAAAATATTTATCAAAGATGTTTTTTATAAACACTGTATGTAAACATATAGTTTCAGCTGCAAAGCTGGCTAAATGTCAATTAAAGTATAAATTAAAGATAATATTGCAGTGTTTTAATTTAAACTTTGCATTCTGACTCATGTTTTTTTTTTTTTTATTTTAGAAGAAAAAATATTTCACAGTTTTGAACCTCTCACGCACAAAGACAAAACATGCTTGGTCTGTCAAAATGTCTCACTTAACTGTATTCAATATTGGATTCCACAGTTTTGGCTAAACATGACGCAGACGTGCAAAATGATGTTACTTTCTCCTGTTATTAATCACACATTATTGCCTGTAGCAGGTGCCTGCCTGTGACAGATGTGGCTTTAGTCTTGCCAATGCCTGATTAAAATAGGCTAGCTTGAAATGGCAAGCAGGTTGTCGTGTCAGGACGTTCTGTAAAATGGTCTGACAAACGTCACAAGTGGTCCAGTTTGTTGTAAAGATGCAGTTCGCTTCCTTCCTCCTCCACAGACACTCAACAAGATTCAAAGTTGGCAAAGAAGTGGGAATAAATTGGAAAGAACAATAATTGTCAGCTGTGTGACGGGTTAAAATGACTAATACATCATAACTGTACCGATTTGAGAGGCACATGCCTCATCTTTGTCCCATAAATGAAATCATTTATAGTGTGTGTGTTTTTTAAAAACCTTTCAACAAGTCAGCACAGATCATCGAAGGCGGGTTTTATTTCCTTCGCCTGAACGTAGCTTAAATCCATCCTTTGGAGACTCCATATCATAACTGTGCAAACTCTATCTCACTGTATCTTTACTGGTATTGGTACAAATAAATAGGAGAATTGATCGCAGTAGCAGAACGTGATTCCAATCCAGCTGTAATTCAGATAACCTGAGATGACTCGTGTATCCGTCGCAACAGCCTTGAAGCGCCTTCCTGGCAGAACAGATGCTTTATTCATCCTTGTCTTTCTTCTTGTCGCTGCCTCTGCACAACACTGTTTAATAGCTGTTTTCTGAAAGGCTTAATCAGATAACTCTATAGAGGAAACACGTTAAGCCGGTCACATGGTGGGTTTTTACCTCAGAGGAAGAAGATACCTTCTAATCTCTTCATCTGGATTGAGGAGTTAAATGAGGAAAAATTAAGCTGTTGTGATGTAGAGCTTTCTTCAGGAGTCTTGTAAGGAACTTGTGGAAGTCAAATCTGGAAGTTAGACAAAGCAAATGTATGAAACTGGTGATCAAGAAGGGGGCAGCTTTGCAATGAAAAGTTCTACAATGAAACGCAGTGTATAACTTTGGAGCCTTTGTCATTGACAGAATGTGAAATTCACTCATGAAAACCTTTATTATCTCCTTCCAGTTTTATTTCCTCTCTTCTGGTGCCCTTTTCTCAGACTTATTTAAGGCACCAAGGACAGAGAAGTAAAAGTTTTAAAAATGACTGTACAATTAGAGATCTAAAAAGAGTGGCATGCATAGGAAAGAATTGAATTTCTGACAAATTGAACAAATACATGTCCTTGATCTAAGTCATTCTATTGTAGCTTTGTAGCTCAGGATCATTATTCTGATGAAGGATAACCTCCATTTCAGGTTTTTGCAAGAAAAAGCATTCCCACAGCATGATCCCCATGTGTCATCATAGAAAACGTTTGTACAGGGTCATAATGCAGAACGTGTGAAAACTTTACACAGAACCTCTCAACACTGTCCAAGACTTTTTACATTCCTTGAATGTGTTAATTTTATGTGAGAAATGTCCAGGGTGGAAGCATTGAGTCAGAAAGTCACATAGGTCATTCCTTGTCTTCACGTGCTGACATTACTTCCAGATACTGCTACACCCTTGAGACCCGCTCGAGTCCAGGCCCTTCTTGTCTTTGTTAGCATAAAAGGGTGAGGAAAAGGCCTTCCTCCTTGGAGAAAGAACGACTTCCTCAATCCCATTTCCGGTGCTGGAGTCCGGCACATTCACAGGGAAGCTTGTGGCTCATACAGTCAAATTCTTCAGGACAGTAAGAATTAATCGTTGCCCTCAATATCCAGCTTGAGCTTTTAACTGTTGCGCTTTACAAATTGCCTCATACAACTAAGCTTATGTGTGACTGTAGAGAAAGAAGTGCAGAAGTAAGGCTACGATTTGTGCAACTTAGCAATTGTGCTTCAGTGGAACTGCAGAGGACTTTATCTTTGTATTCATGTGGAATAATTAGTAGCCAGATCTGCGGTGAGTTGATGCATAAACAGACCTCCACAAAGGAACAGAATGGCCCCTTAACAAACTTTACAAAGCCAATACTGGCTGTACCTCGGAGTTAGATTGCTACATTTCTAATATATTTGAATTGTAAATTTTATGAGTTGACAAAATATATGATTTCTTCCCTAGGCAGGAAGCTAGCTTTGGGACATGGGTGGAGTTTGTTTGTGCAGTGGATGGAGCTGGGAAATCCCCGCCGAGACCAAATGAGTTGCAGAAGTCCGCTTTAATTTGCTAACAGGGCAACATTTCATCCACAGACACATCTTAATGTGCACACTTAGACTCTAGAAGGAAGTGGACAGAGTTATCAATGACCTTTAAGTGAAATCCCTGTCTAATTGTCTGGACAGAGGTCGCAGGTCAACGAGATGATCCGGTGAGGGTCATTTCACTGGTCATGATGGGATGCCATCGGACAATCTGATGTAAGGAAGGTCATTTCTCTTTGTTATGCAATGAAGGGAGTTTATAGAGAAGTTGTCTGAAACAATAACATGTTGGTGAACTTCAAAATGTGCCAGAGCTTAAAGAAAACCATCTGCGCTCGGAGCGAGGTCCTTTCAAGCATCGCATGATAATGAATTATACATGTGTGTTGTTGATTTAGTTTGAGCCATAGCAGACTTTCTGACTCTTTGGGTTTATTGTTGTGTAAGAAAAATCTGTCCAGAACAGATCTTGAATAGAATACAAATATCTTTTTATTGCCTCACAGTGGGGGGGGAATCAGGTGTCCCAGCAGGAAAGTGAAAGTCAAATAGAAACATATATATTAATACACAGGTGGAGTATAAATCTATCTGCCCTATCCATGCATCCATCCATCCATCTATCTATCCACGGGGGATAATTATAGCTTCCTTTCAGATTTTTTTGCATTCACAAACACACATACACCCAAACACAGTACTAAGCAACAACACCTGGGAAAATTTATAAAAGGATTTTCTCACGCCATGCCAAATAGTTTGCTGGATTCGGTTCAGATGGAGATAGACAGGCGGATATCAGATGGGTGTGGCAGAGGATTAGATGTTAGTGCCAGGTGAGACATATTAGAGCAGGTGTGGGTTTTTGAATCTCTGCTTTTAAACATTAAAACGTCTAAATGAACATGTCTGTCTGTAGAGTCCACTGCCTTCAGATGCAATTCCACTTGATTCTCATCTCTCAGTGCTCGGTCTGGGTTTTCTCCCATTGTCTTTGATTTCTCGCGTTGGATTTCAACCGGGCCAATCAGTGAACAGAAGGAGAAGTTGTGAATGAAGACGTTAATTTTCTGCGCTGTTTTAGAAATGTAGTCCGCCTGTAGTTTTAGCAGTGGCAGCTGAGGAAGTGAACGAAGCCATTCAGCCTGTGTTGGCCACATTTCTAAATATTGAAATATTTAACAGCTGAGCATCTCCTTCAGCTCGGGGCTTCTCTCTTTACAATGGGGACGGTGGTTTAGAGCGCAGAGGAAATCCGTCAAGCTTCACACGGTTGAAATGGTGCATTATAAACCTCATGGCCAAACCTTTATTGATTGGATAAAGTTTAAATCTTCAACACAGGAAACAATCTTTACTCAATAGCTGGGAACCCAGACCCTCTGTACGAAGTAAAGTGTAAGGGAAGGGGCCGATCTTTACCAGGCTACTAATAATAACATTAGCTGTCAAGAAAATGAAAGAGGGGAAGGCAATAATGAGAGACAGGGAAATCATTTCTAAATTTTATGAGAGAAAAACTATGTGGGCTGGCTCTGGTGGAGTCTGCGTTGCTGGCACCATCTGTCCACTGGTTTTCACATTTGTTTATTTACTCAGTGATTCTTGTAGTCCAAAGAGGCAACATTGTCCACACCATTAATAGCGTTTATTTAGTTGTTATTTTTTTCTTTTGCTATGGTTAGATAAGTAACACTTGCTTAAAAAGAATAGCTGTGTTTCTTAACATAACATCCAATTATTTATTCGTTATTATCTTTAACCTATTTCTTTGTTATCCTCTTCCCCTGTGCCTATAAGTTGTCTCCTCTTGTATTTTCCCATAATAAAACAAACACTACGAATCTCTCCAAAACCAAAACGAATCTGCAGACTTTCACTGCGCCTGGATTTAATCTTGTTTACATCCAGTGCATGTATGTGGTTTTAATTAGAGCAGGTATGTTTGTGAGAACATCTCTGTGTACAATAATCGGCTATTGGTTGCAGAAGCCTTCGGCTGCATCACTGTGCTGTGGATAATTACCTGTTGCCAGCAGCAGAGCTGAACATGGTTTACATTAAACTAATCGGAGCTGTTAAAGTGCTGTTCAACAGATTTGTTTTATTGCAGGATGAAAATATATTAGCTTTCAGGTCCAATACCGTCATATTGGTCCCATCTGGAATCTCACTGGATAACTACCGAATCTAACGCAGGGTCAGTCCGAGGCATGAGCAGTCTGGGCAGCAGTGGAGAAGTTAAAATTATGCATCTATTAATTTAATATAAAATAAAATAAAAATGGAATTAGACATATTTGAAAACAATCTCTAGAGTTTGTTAGCTTAGGAGAAACATTGTAGCCTACAGAACATTTTATTTTTTTGTCGCCTATAAAAACACAATATTGCCTTTTTGGACATAATTTGTAATGAGATTAAAGAAGGGCTATTTTTTTAATTTAAGAGCTTGTTTTTTACTTTTATTTGGACACTGTTGATCCATCTACAGTGAACATTACTGACCACTGAGGATTCACACCAAGACCCTGCATGGACCAAGCAGCAGTGGTTATTAGTATGTTTTTGATATATAGATTTTAATTAGAGCAGCTGTGAGAGAGGACAGACAGACATTTTGGACAAACAGATCAATGGAAGGGTAGAAATGGCTACTTATTAACACATTTCTAGAGTAAAAGATTTCCTGGCTCCAATCGGCTATCCATGAACCCTGTAGAGGAGTTTAGAAATGAGAACATTTAGTCAGTAACTCCAAAATGCAACATGTCCAGGTGGAAATGATAAAAAACTGACATGAAGGTAATTGTTGTGCGTGAATCTTTTCTACAGTGTCGACGGTGCAAAAGGACTCTAGTTGGAGCAACTGGTATTTAGGAGTTATAAAAGACAGAAAATACAAATATTACACTCGGCATGTATTTGTTTTCTACTTCAGAGCTAGAAAATGTAATACTTCTCCACATTTGTTCAGACTGTGTCAACACTTGTGCAAACAGAGTGGCTGTTGTTGAGGACTACGGTAGCTCAGCGTTTTCTGCACGTTTTGTTTTCTTTGGTACTTTGGTTATTTAGTCAAAAACATGCAGATTAGGTTAACTAGGGGCCTAGCATGACCTCATGAGTGTTTCTCATTACACGTGGTTGCTTGTTCAGATTATGCAGACAGTGTAATAGGAAGCTTTTAAGGTGGCTGCAGAATTAAACAAACCTTCATCTCTTGTTAAGCATGATTGTTGCTATAGGTTAAAGCCGTCCTCTCCAATTCCTCCTGATATAAGTTTCGTATTTCATTCACTGTTTGGTTTGGCTTGCATGTGATTTGGTTTAGCCACAGAAGCTTTATAGATAAGTAGGAACACATTAGCAGCTGGTTTAAGTAGATCACATATTACTGATTTCTTATTTATCTGTAAGTCAGTGCCATGAAAAAAAAATCCTTCTTAAATACTTTGCTTATAAAAAATCAGGTTCATTTCTTGTATCATAAAACAAAGCCATATTTGTTGTTTGATCTCCTTTGCTGGATGCAGCTACCCACACAAAGACACACACACACACACACACACACACACACACACACACACACACACACACACATGCATGTTTGTTTACAGAGCCACTTGGACCAGAACCCTTGTCTTCCAAGTATGGCAGTCAGACAGAAAAATCCCCTCCTCCGCTGCTATTCTCTCTCCTCTGTCCTCAGACCCAGAGAAGGCCAGGAATGTTAGGGTGGCACAGTTCAACCCAGCACTGACAAAAAAAAAAGATCAATCACCCTCTGCTATGCTTTTACTGTTTCTGTTTTCCTCCATTTTAGTGTTTATCTATGTTAAGAACATATGCAATTAGTTTTACTTATCATGAGCAAAAACAAAGAAAGGTTGTATGTTATATAGTTACACTTTTGGTATTGCTGTCAGGAGCTTGGGGTTTGTTTATTAGTCCCTTTCTTTGATTAGATCGGTCTTGTTTCTGCTTTACTTTAGTTCAGCCCTTCCTTAGTGATTCTGGTTATGTTTATTTCTTCTGTCTAGTTACTCTTTGTTACTCTGGTTATGTTTCTTAGGTCTAGTTATTCTTTAGCGTTAGATTAATTTCCTACTTCCTCTCTCTCTCCCCTCACACCTGCAACTTGTTTCTAATTAGCCATATATATATATATATATATATATATAAAACAACAGAGGAAAGCCGTTGTGGTGGATGTAGCAATACCAAGTGACCACAACATCAGGAAAAAGGAGCATGAGAAACTGGAGAAATACCAGGGCCTCAGAGAGGAGCTGGAGAAGGCCTGGAAGGTGAAGACCACAGTGGTGCCTGTGGTCATCGGGGCCCTCGGGGCAGTCACCCCCAAACTGGAGCAGTGGCTCAAACAGATCCCAGGAACAACATCAGACATCTCAGTCCAGAAATGTGCAGTTCTAGGCACAGCCAAGATACTGCGCAGAACCCTCAAGCTCCCAGGCCTCTGGTAGAGGACCCGAGCTCAGAGAAGAAGAGACCACCCGCGGAGGGTGAGAAGGGAATTTTTTTAATATATATATACAACTCCTTTTCAGTTCCTCCTTGCTGGTTCCCCTGTTGTCTTGTCCTGAATTCATGTTTTTGCTCCGTTTTGGCTCCCTGTGCCTCTGTGATTTTTGGAAGTTTTCTTCTTCATTTTCCATTCATCATCTTCTCTACGTCTCTGCCGCTCTGCATTTGGGTCCTCTTATCTACACATCATGATGATTGCAGTCATAATACGGCTTAATCCCCAATAAATGTCCCATTTGTCTTTCCCTAACGAGTCCAGCTGCCATGTTGGGACCTGCAGACATTTATATGGTAAAACTATCCTAATAGTCTCCATATGGGAGCTATAATCTGTGGCTTAATGCAGTGGGTACATTTATATGGATGACTTCAGCAAGCCAAACACGTGTGTCAGTGCTGTAAATTGGCTGTGACAGAGCAGGATCCCATTTTGTGGCTCATAACGGTGATTCAGTAGATTGCCTTGTAATTGTCTTTTAGGAGTTTTATCTGCGCCTGAGAGGAGACGGGTGCCTGTTGGCTCCGCTTTGGCACATGTAAGAAGAAGAAAAAGTGCTGTGCAACTGGACTTGTTACTGCAGTCAGTCTGCAAGAGGGCCCAGATGTTTCTGTAAAAGTTCAGATATGCTAACAACTTAGCAAGGTTGCACAATGTTTACTGTTGGGACACAGAACTAAAATCTCATCGGATGTCATCAAATGTAATTAGATGAGCCAACTTGAGAACCCAAACAACCAAACGCCCAAAACACAGCGCAAAATATAAACACACAAACTGTGTGAAGCAATAATATGGCTAACCTCGCAGGGCAAATCTGTATTTAGAGGGATTGTGATAGTCTAGATTGCAGGAATGTTTGAAATTTGGTTTTGTCCCCCCTCCTGTGGTACAGATCCACGCCTGTCAAATGCAGCTTTCACATAAAGCTTAGACAGAAACAAACTCATTTTGGAGCTCCAAATTTTGGAAATTTGTTTTTTTTAATTTTGCCAAAGAGTCACACTTGGACTTAGATCTAGACTTCAATTGTTCCGCTGTAACACATGAACATGTTGTGACCTATACTAAATATATAGAGCAATATCACCTTGGCACAGTTTCTTTGACTTGCGGCAAACTTCATATGACTTTCTTTTGATTGATAGTGGCTTCCATCTTGCTAGTCTTCCATCAAACATTTTTACCACTGACAGATTCCTCCACCTAAGCTAAGGATCTCTGCAGCTCCTCCAGAGTTGGGCCTCTCTGCGTCTTCACTGGTTAATATTCTCCTTCTCCAGTTTGTCAGCTTAGATAGAAAGCATGTCTGGGGAAATTTAGAGCTGTCCTGTACGCTTTCCAGTTTCAGATTATGGATTGATCAGTACCATATTAGATGATTAAATATTGTTTTATAAGATAGTTCTCCTTTACATGTATCCACAACTCTATCGCTGACCTACCTGGTGCTCTCTTTGGTCTTCATGGAGGTGATTATTTACTATTGATCTCTAACAAACCTCTGAGTCTTTCGCTGGACGTCTGTATTTATGCTAAGTGTGTTTTACACACACTCGATTCCATGCAAATGATTGGCTTTTGGTATTTTCCACAGGGTTTCCTTTAGGCATCTCTGTAAATGGGAGCTCAGTACAGACAATTTGAAAACCATATACAATTGTCCAGATTACACCAATGATTAAAATTATCCAATGAAATTCATTAAAGTTTGCAGCAACAATGTATCAAACTGCACTGTAAGTACAGCCTACTCTATAAAAATCAGAGGGACTGCTAATAAAAAGGCATGCAGCTATTCTGTTAGGACTGATCTGGAAAATTCTGGCTTTGACTGCGCGACACAAGGAAACCTATTGTGTGGATGCTACAGTGGAGTTGTGTGAGGAATCTCTGGCATGCTCAGCAGCAGTTAAAATGTGCGCCTGATTTATTTGCCTTATTTATCAGTGAAATCCATATCAGTGTGGAAGGAAGGCTCCTCGGAGCTCCAAGCGCTGGAGATAACAGAGAAAATGGCAAAAAAAAAAAAAAAGAAGAAGAAAAAAAAAACCATTACAGAATGCCAGGGTTCTGTTTAAGTAACAATAAAGCAAGTTTAATTTTTATTTTTTTAATTTTTTTTTCACTGTTTCCGTCAGATCCTAAGATCTTTGCTTTCATATGTGTGGTTTGGAGATGCACATTGCTGAGCTTTATGGAAGACTTCAGCAGTGGTAGGAGGTTGCAGCATGAGGAATGTGCCTGGAATGTGGTGTTGATTTAACGCAAAACCTGCTGAAGACACTGGCCAGATGTTTGTGTGATCTTCTGCTTCCTTTAACATGGTGCAAGAGATGCAGGCAAACAGCTCCAGCTGTTGTGCTGCATGTACTGTACAGTCCGTTTGGAGCAGCTGCTTGGATGGGAATGGTTCTGCCCTCCTCTGGAAGAAAAAAAAAAAAAAAACAAGAGTGGAAACATGTTAAGGAAACTAACAATTGCACTCAGGGAAAATTAAGGGAACTTATTTGTACCGTTATTGGAGGTTGGCTGCTGCTCCTGATGAGTAGTTTTAGCCATTCTGGAAAGAACAGAAGATCTGAGTCATACAACTAATAAAAAAAAAAAAAAACACAGAGCAAATTTTATGGTTTATTCTCCTGAGAAAAAATTAGAGCCAAGTATTTTACACCTGATATCTCATTATTAGTAAGTTATGAACAGGAAATCTGGTCTGTGGGTAGCTAAATCAGCAAACTATGTTAATTAGTGTGAGAATATTGTCTCTTTCTCCTCTACAAGTAAAATTGTGGAGTGTTTTGTAGCTTTAGAAGTACTGAGTCACACGTGCTTTCTAGGTTAAACAGTTTACCGTTTAAATTATGCAACACTTTTTTGTGTAGTACTGTTTGCGGTTTGGAAAGTTTTAAAATACAAACTAAACACCACAGAGAGTTTTCCCCCCCCCAAAGAATACGCTCAAATGTTGTCATTATAGGGTAGTGTTCTGAAAGCCTGACCACATGCATGTCCAAAACCTACGGAGCCCCTATTTCTCCATGTTCACTTAGGTTCTCCGTGAAAACCTAAAACAGAGTATTTCAAGCAAGTGAAAAATGAAAGCACATTGAAAATGCACATATGCTTTTTTTTTTTTTTTTTTTTACATAAAAACATGTGGAACTAATCCACTGGATCATGAGCTTTTATTTCAGTGTAAAGCAAGCTATTTAATACAGATAAAAACCAGAAGCAAGATATTTCCTTGCCAAAATTCTCCTGGCGTAAACCTTTGTTAGACAATGTCAGTTCTAGTTTAACTTCAGTGGAGGATTGTTTGATTAGACGGAAAAAATTGAAGTTGTCTCTTTTGATTATCAAGCTTTTAAAACTTGAACACTAGCAGCTGAAGTCTATCTGTTGAGCTTAAAGTGTTGTGTTCTGTGTTTTCTGTGTATTAATTTCTAGGTTTTTCTGTGTTTATTTAGTCCTGTTCCCCTGTGAGTCCTTGTGGTGTCCTGTCTCCTTCCCCTTTATTGCTTCCCAGGTGTGTCTCCTTCCCTGATTACCCTCCCTGTGTATTTAAGTCCACCTGTTGTGGACTTAAACACAGACGTCTTACCTCGTCAGATGTCTCCTCCGTGTTTCCCTGTTCTACACCTGTTTTGGATTTTCATCATTAAACATCATTTCATTATGCCTACCTGGGCTCACCTGCGTCTTTCCTTACCGCCACAACCGCACATCAGGAAATGAAGTAGAGTTTAAAGGAAGATGCTGTATGTAGCAAAACCTGATTAAAGTGAAATGCGTGCCTTGACCTTCTCTTCTTCCTTCCGTCTTAAATTTACTGCATTTACCACATTTCTAATCAGTGTCTGATTTTAAAAAGCCATGTCAGTCCTGATTTTCATTTGGACTGACACGTTTCCCGACTTCATGTCAGCATCTTTCGACCAGCACTCGGTCCCTGCAGACTGACACCTCTTATCTCCAGAGCAAACATTGCTCATCACTTCCTCTCCAGGGATTGTCTCAGAGCTGTGGCTTTCTGTCCCATGATGTCAGACGTATCAACAGACTGTTGATCAAACATCTTTTGGGAAGATTCTTCATCACATGTGACCTGCAGTGCCTCTGACACACATCCGCAATCAGAGACTTCTTTCTGCAACGTTATAGCCTGTGAACGTGCCACAGATCCCGGCAGCTACACCCACTCCTCCATCTCCTCGCCGTCGGCCCTGTCTGTATCTATAACATTGTCTTTTAAAACAAACCTTCAGCTCGGTGTTTCCCTGCCAGCTCCGGCCACGGTAAACAATCACAAACACTGTCATGTACACGCAGTCATGATAAGGCACTGTTTTGTGCAGCGTCCAGGAAATGTAAGCAACCTGCCAGCACTCGCCATGGTGATTTTCACAGTTTGGAGAGATCCAGACGACCTGCCATCCTGACTCGGCTATGAAACAAACACTTGTCTGGGAACACGTGAGGCCGTCTGCTGCAGAGGTTTACTGGATCTGATACAGAGCTCACTGTCTCACCAGCCACTGAATACTCACTGTGGACATTAATAGTCATTACCGCTGGGCCTGAGCTTTGGGTCTGTTTGCTCTGGGGAAGATCAAGCTGCCTGGGCAGAGTCACATCATCTTCATTTTCCTACTTTCTCACCGCCTCCAGTTCCGACATTCCTGCACGAATGACGACATCTTAAAAAATATATATATATATATTTCAGAAAAAGCTTTGAGGATTTTTAAATTAAATATATGTATAGTTTCTCACTGTTCTGTTCTACAAAAGTTAAATGTTGCTGGGATTGTAACTTGTATGCACCTTAATGTCCTAATCAGAGCTAATTATTCTTGATGAGAGAGCAGTATGACTTAGAGGTGGAAATATTGAGATGGCTGACATCGTTAATGAATAGAAATTAGACAAAAAATGCTGGAGGGAGAGGAAATTCAATCAGATTTATTTGTAGTCATTTAGAAAGGTCAGGTAAGCTGGAAATGATTCTTAAGTGGTTGGATGTGAGAAGACACATGTTTCTGGTGACTTTCTTCATGAACTGCAGCTAAAAACTCTTTGACCAACATGAAGATCTAAAAGTAGAAATACTTTAAAAATACACTATGACTTCAGATTTTAGCCAAATAAATCTACAGTAAGTTCAGTTTGTAAAAAGATAATCTGTGACATTTTGTTCTTAATGTGAACACCCGAAAACAGCTTATTTTATTTACTATACTTATTTATATTTACCTAATTTTAAAATTTGTTTGAGTTCAAATATTAAAGACTGAAAAACAGAAGAAATGATTGGTAAACACTATTTCATAGCACCGTATGTGTAAGGTTATCAAGAATAAACTTAAATATACATTGTGTAATTTAAACTGTAAATATTTTTTTTGCTTTTGTAGGACACACATTTCCCAGTAAAGATGTAATAAATTAGTTTCCTGACAGTTAGTTGGCTTTATCTGACAGACACAGGTCCTCCAGAACCCATGGAGGAAAGTTGAACAATATAAAGTTTCTGATGCACACATAACAGAAAAGTCTACAGAGCTGAACATGCATTTAAAAACATTTCTGTGCCCTAGCTTTCAATCTCCGTATGAACTAGTTCTCACATTTAAGCCATTCCTGCCTTTCAGCATTGCAGCCTCTTTATTTACCTGAGGAATTGCGTGATAAGATCCACTTTAAATCTCCTTAAAAATGTGACTCAGATCCCAAATCACTCGGATCTAATCTACGATTCCAAGAGTCATGAACAAGACATGCGTTTTGTGCAGATGTCCTATGAGCCTTTGAGCCGTCAAGATCCAGCTGCTGTTTGGGTTTGTGAAGATGTGTAAAGGACGAAGATGGGGGGGTATCAAAGAAAGCTATTGTTCTTATCTACCTGCAGATTACCGAGATCTGCTTAGAGATCCAGCAGACATTACAGAGTGGGGTGAGGGCGAGGAGCCCCTTGCCACACACTCCAACGTGCAGGCATGTCTGCTCAGTTTGGCTGAGTCTGATCAAACAGCAGGACTTTTTTTTTTTTACTGCTGTGACAGAGTTTTCCATAATAAAGCCCACATGTTCTGCTTTCACACCGTCAGTATTTGTTTCCCCCCTCGCTCTCTCTCTCTCCATCGTGACGTTAGTTTGCTCTGAAGCAGGTGTTTTCTAGGTTGTCCTGTTGGATGACTGGAAAAAACGAAGCAATTAGGTAACCGGAAGCGGGGAGGTGAGATGCGAGTGAGTGAGAAGTGTTTTTAAGGAGCTGGATGTGAGACAACACAAATGTTGTAGGGCACATGCGTGCAGTAAAACAAGGAGAACAAGTGCACTGGGATTGCTGTGGCTCTGCATGCTTTACAGGTCTGCATATTGATTCAATTAGCAGGTATGCTGGACTGCAACAGCAATTATAAGTAACTGAGTTGGAGGTTAAGGTGTGACAAACCATCGGGTGAAATTCTGCATGTTTCCCCAGGTTGGAAAGTCGATGAGTAATCGTTGTTATTATTAGAAGAGCTGTTTATTTGTCTGTTCTGCGTCTGTGAGAACCGGAGAGAGGCAGAAATACGTGTGGTGAGAGGAGCTATGTACTTTTCTTCCCGATCGTGCAGAGCCTCCCTTCGCTCTGACAGCATCTTGGCTGGAAGCCTTACACGTGAGTCTAGCAACAGCTGGAAGAGGGAGAGAAAAAGCAATGTGGAAAGACCGAGCCAAGACAGCACAGGCCAGTTCCCAGGCTCCGGCCTCCGGAGACCACAGAGGGAAGGAAGCGGGGTGGGTGTTGGTGGGCGGTGGAGGGTCCAAACCAGCTGCATTCGAGCCTTTCTGGCTGCATGTAGGTGACTCCTTGCAGGGGCTTCAGTGGTGACAAGGTGAAAAATGAAAGCCACAAGAGATTAAATGAATCAGCCTTTAAATTTAGTGATACATTTCTCACTTTTTAGCTGAAAAGCTCAACAATAAAAAGTTTGGTTCATTTCCTTTCCTCTAGTGATCTCCATATTCTGTGATAGAAAATCTGTATTTAACATAATTAATATGGTTCATTAAATATCTGGCTGAACAAACATATTCCAATCAACAGCAGATCATAAAAGGTAGAAGGTATTCATAACATGCCTCTACTGCCCTCGTGTGGCCAAAATGCGCTTTTTCCTGCAGCGTCAATTTTAATGTCTGTTTCTTTTTATTTCCAGGGTTGTGGAGCTTCATGTGGAAAATGTGACTGCAGTGGAGTGAAGGGAGCCAAGGTGAGACTTTCATGTTTACCTGTTTATTATTGTGGGATTTCACCTGCATGCTTCTTGCAAATTTATTATTATTATCCCTGTGCTTTTTCACATTTTGTCACAACCACAAACTTTAATGTGTTTTACTGCAGTGTGTAACTTTCAAGTGCAAAAACAAATACTATATATGGTCTTAAATATTTTGAGAAATAAGAAACATCTTAAGTCGTTTGCAGTTTCCAACAAGCCGTGGAGGAGACGTGTAAAACAAGCTGCTCTGGTCAGATGAAGAAAAAAAAAAAACTTTGTGAGAGTTTAAGACCAAAGTTGAACTTATAGGTAAACATGCAGTGGGTTTGGACTCGGAACAGAGAGCCAGACGCGAACAGAGATCAGTTTCAATTAGAGCGTGTCGGCTCACACAGCTGGGTTACAGGTCTTAATCCCATCAGATGGAGGGAAGCTTACAGTTACAGACACACAGAGGCCACAACACACCAGTGAGCCGTTCTTCTGTCAGCACGCTGAGATTAGTGATAATCATTAAACAGGAACATAAGAGAAAGGATATCAGCTCAGTAGGTCAGAGGAAGTTTGTTTGAAATACATTTTCCCTCTAGACACTTCTAAGGCGGCTACGGATTTTCCTTTAATTACCTTTGATGAGAGTATTTAGTTCCTGTTGAAAGATGAATATGGAAACAGATCCATAAGCACAGTAAGGGTGTGCTTAATGATCTGTTAATATGTTCCTAATTGTGTTATCATGTTATGTTTATGTTTTATATGCTGTCAGGGTATTAGCCAGAAGTTAGAAAAGTCTACTGATTCAACGTTGTACAAGTTCAGCTGCTTTACTCAGTAACTGAGCTCTTTCTGCTTTAGAGGAGCTGCGCGCTATTGTTGTTTTATCAGATCCCCGCAGAGTGTTTTAGTCTCTTGGCTTTTCAGATTCAAACAACAGTAAAAGCCAAACATCCCTGCACAGAAAATCCTCCCATGGCTTTGTTTTTTGTGGAGTTCAGCCAGTCGCTGTAATCTCAGAGCTCCTCTGTGTTTTTAAATCCCCCGAAAGGCGTTGACGTCCAATTGTTTTTTTTAACAGTGATGTCATTACTTCCTTTTGTTGTACAACTTGTAGTTGCCGTGGTAACACAGAGGTAATCCACATAGGTGTACATGCAATGTTTCTCTTGACTGATGCAAGCCTGGTGTTGTGGGAATCAACCCTAAAATAATAGCTTTACCATATAAGTTTTTCTCTTGCTTTTTTTTTTTTTTTTTTTAATAGTCTTGCCTTAGGATGATGCTGCCATCTAGTGTCTCACAGTGGAATAGCTCTAAGTCAGTTCAGGAGGTCACCATCTGGATAAATCCATCCATCAATTTTCAATACCCATTTATCCTTACATGGATCAGTGAGCGAGATCCAAGGCGCATCCTGAACAGGACTTCACCAGGGCTAAATAATTACCGTATTTTCCGCACTATAAGGCGCACCGGATTATAAGGTGCACCTTCAATGAATGGCCTATTTTAAAACTGTTTTCATATATAAGGCGCACCGCATTATAAGGCACATAGAATAGACGCTACAGTAGAGGCTGGAGTTACGTTATGCATCCACTAGATGGAGCTGCACTGAAGGATGAATGTCTAAAGCCACTTTGTTGACATAAAGAATGTCAACAAAACAGTCCGACTCCGGTAGGCGAGGAGAGCGTTCCACGACTTGGCCGGACGATGGTCACCCTTCTCCATTCGCTCACAGCATGTTCGTGGAGAACGTGGTGCTAAATGACCTGCAGACTACCTGATTCTAGACCAGGGGTGCCCAAACTTTTTGAGAGCAAGATCTACTTTTTCTCTCACCAGCCACCTGAGATCTACCTCATGACACAAAGACATAAAAAATGCAAATTAAACTCTATTGACTAATTTTATATGCGAATATTCATTAGTTATAGCAGAAATAATAAAGTGACAGAAAACCTAACGCATGTCGGCGGCTGCTTACCGTAGTTGCTAGACCTGTTGTGGCTCAATATTGGTCCATATATAAGGCGCACCAAATTATAAGGCGCACTGTCGGCTTTTGAGGAAATTGAAGGTTTTTAGATGCGCCTTATAGCGCGGAAAATAGGGTAAGTAAAAACATACATAAAACAAGACTCTATGAAGAATAGAAGAATTGTGCTTACATTATAAGATAGAGGGAGTTCATAAAGCAAAGCTATATCCTCCATTTTTTTCAGTTGCTTTTCTTCCACTATGCACTTTATTTCATGAATCAGATTCTACTAAATGCATGCAACCACGTCCATTACTTTCAGCTTATTGGAACAATTTGCAATCAGGTTCATTAAGTAGGGAAAACATTCATTTTCTTCTATATTTACATTCTATTAGACCAGATTAAGCTTTTTTTTTCAAACCCTTAAACATATCTGTCTGGAAGAATTAGGTCGAAAATGTTCTCTAAATTCATCAGTGATGTTGCACATTTTTGTAGACAGTGACATGATCCATTCATTTAAATGCTTAATTTAGGGATACAAAGCATTAATTGTGATGATGCAGGTTTTTGTTTCTAAAGGTTTTACAAGTAGTCTCTAAAATTAAACTCTACTGACTATCGCTATGTGTTTGTTACATCCTGTTAACTGTATTTAAAAAGGGAAATAATACTACTTAGACATCTTGTTTTAGAATAAGAAAAATGTGCAAACTCGGGTTCTGACCACCGTTGAATTTGACCCTGAGTGACTGTGAAGTTGCTCTGACTGAAATGTCTGATCTCATTCAATCACGTGTTCTGTGTTTTATCTCCTTTTATTGTGAACAGTGTTTAGTGATGACAACATGCATTTTCTGCTCTCTTGTCATGTTTATCACAGGGTGAGCGTGGATTTCCTGGCCTTCAGGGTAACATGGGATTCCCAGGAATGCAGGGGCACGAGGGCCCTCCTGGCCCAATGGGCCCCAAGGTAGATGAACACGTTCAGTAACACCCATTTAAAAGTAAGCTGCTTGTTTTAGTGTTTTTCTTAAATAGTTGGAAAAGAAAAAGTGGTAAAGTTCACCAAATCTCCAAGACCTGTGCTAAAAATTCATTTATGAAAGAAGCCAAACTTTTGCCAATCTTGTTTTAAAATAACAACGAATATTTTTACAAATCAAAGACCTGTGTTCAAACTGCTCATATTATTATTATTATTATTTAAATTTATTTGCTTATATACGTGTTCTCATTCATACATACTTATAAGTGGGATGCACAGATGTGAATAAACGCAGCATTTTACACTGAATTATTTATGCTGCTTTTATATATATTTTCCTTGTTGTTGTTGCTGTAATAAAACTAATTGCTCATATGGCACATTTTCTTTATATACACATTTTAAAAATTTTTATGGCCAATTTTAGCTCTTAAATAAATAAATATTTTAATACTAATCATTCTATAATTTATTCCACAGGGAGATCTAGGAGCACCTGGAGCTCCGGGACTAAAAGGAGTGCGAGTGAGTAATTAACCATCCGTTATAAAAATGATATTTTCCATAAATACTCCAGCTCTAGTTTTGTATTAATCGGACATGCTCTGTATTTTACAGGGTCCCCCTGGTCTGCCAGGGTTTCCAGGGAACCCAGGACTACCAGTAAGTTCATTTTGTCTGTCAACCTGACCCACATGCTGAAATAATTCAGGGAATTCATGGAAGAACATTTCCATCAGAGGCTTTTATCAACTAAATGTTATACACACGTGTTGTAGTCCACTTTGAATGTTAGATTCATGTGGAGTACTTTTGGTAACTTGATTATTAACTATCAACTAACCACACAGGGCCTCAATGGAAACGACGGTCCGCCAGGCGCACCTGGAATCCCAGGATGCAATGGGACCAAAGTAAGCTACATCTTTTTTCTCCTACACTCTTTGCATGCTTATGTTGTTCTCAAAACTGTTATTTTTTAATTGCTGATGGTCTGATGTCTGTGTTTCAGGGCGAAAGAGGAATGGACGGGCTTAATGGTTTTCCAGGACTTCAAGGGCCGCCCGTAAGCAGCCGGAGCTCTCCTCACCAGAGAACAATTGCCTTAATCACAGACTTAGTTTTTATCGCTGTCTATGCTAATAAGCCTCCTTTATTTCTTCTTCTGTCTTTCAGGGCCTCCCAGGTATGGAAGGAATGAAAGTAAGTTCATAGAGCTTTCATATTTTTACTGTAGATGGTTTCCTAAATCTTCCACTGTAATAACACGCTGATGTCTTTTACAGGGAGATCCTGGTGGTGTGGTCGGGATTATCCCCCTTAAAGGAGACAGAGGGGTACCTGGCTCACCTGGACGACCTGTTAGTACTTCACAGTGTTTGTTTGAGGACTTGCATACCTTAAGCAATGTAATAACGTCCGTCCTCCATTTGTCTCTCTCTCCCAGGGACCACCTGGAATATTTGGACCAATTGGACCTCCAGGACCCAGAGGATACCCAGGATTTAAAGTGAGTCCAAAACAAGTCAAAGCATCAATAAAAACTCAAGACCTCCTGACGGACTCATTTTTAACCTCCTTTAACCGATTCGCAGGGTGATACTGGACCTCCCGGCCCTCCAGGAGAGAAAGTAAGATCAGTCTCCATCTTTCTTCAACGTGGTTGTTTGACTACGTTTTATCAATAACTTTGTTTTTATTTTGTTTCCAGGGTGACAGGTTGGCCTTTGTGAGTGAAAAAGGAGATAAGGTGAGAGCTTTGTAAGAGACACGATTTTAAGATGTATTTATGTTCTTGTGAAGTTTTCCTACATCCATTCTGCAAACATAGTAAGAATATCTTAAGTACAAACAAGTCACTGTAGACCTACCTGAATAAACATTAAAAGCACATTTTTCTTCTTTTTATTCCGCAGTGTTTATCCTCATCAGCAAAATATGTTTAATGATTGAGACGCATGATAGTTGTGCAATGCATTATTTGTATTATTTATTTATTTGTATTACTATGCATTATTTGTACTTAAAGTCGCGTCGTTTAGGGCAGAGTGTGGCACAATGTCAGAGCAGAGATCACACAAGTGGAGGCCAGTTTTATCTGTGGCTCAGTCGAGTCCCAATCTTTGGACATTTGCTTGTTTCCTGTCCGATTACTGCGAATGACAGCCACTATCACCATAAAAGTGTCACTATACATGTGCAGTATTTTTTTTAATATGGTACAACTTATTATTTGTCACAGTCTGAGTCACAGTCTCATTCCAGCAACACTAGCATCCTCACCACAGACTGTTGTTGTCAGGAATGTTGCATGGTGGATTCACCAAACAGAAAAGGATCACAGATTGGGCCCCAAATAAGATAAAAAAACAACAACAAAAAAAAAAAAACCACATCTGAATCTGGTCCGTTTATAGGTGCGTCTCTCTTTACTGTCCGCAACGACTTTCTTAATCTAAATGATTTTCATTTTCCCCTATGTCTAATAAAGCATATTAAGTATTATGTGTTTTATAGGGTATAAATGTAGTTTTTTTTTTATTTTTTATATAAATTAAAATTGCTTTTACCCTTGCCAGTTTTAGTGACTTAGTATGTTTTTGCAGGGTGAACGAGGACTCAGAGGCCCACCTGGGCCCCCTGGACCATCTGAAGAAGCGACAGGACAGACCACAATTCTTGTACCGGGACCACAGGTGCCCATTCATTGCTTCAAATATGAAATTTAAAAAACAGTTTACAATATGTGTTATTAATTATCTTCTGTTCGCTTTATGCTCCCACAGGGGGAGAAAGGACCGAAGGGTGACAGAGGCGAGAAAGTTAGTATTTTATCATCAGGTGACATGGCGTAAGATTTGTAATAGAGAAAGTGTTTTCTCTCATTAATCTTTAATAAAACTCTTGATTTCTTTCCTCTTTTTTTTAGGGCTTCTGTCTCCCTCATCAGAAAGGAATCAAAGGTGAACAAGGCCCTCCTGGACCAAGAGTGAGTTTCTGTCGATCTTATCTACAAAATAGCTCATGACTAAACAAGACATTAATTTATGTTTTGTTCTCCCAGAGGATTTATTTATTATTTTATGGTAAAATTAAACAACAAATTTATGTCTCTGTTTAGGGTAAACCTGGTAAAGATGGAGAGTTTGGAATAAAGGTAATACTTATCTTTTTTTTTCATATCTATCTGCAAAGCTCTCCAACAGGAGCTTTCTTTAATAGTTTTTATCTATAATTAATGTGCAACCTATTCTCCTGCAGGGAGAAAAAGGTTCCTCAGGAGTTCCTGGAGTCCCTGGCTTGTTGGTAACAACTCGAAGCTTATAGGCTTTCATATTCTATTTCTAATTAAAATGACGTTTCATGTATGTTAAACAAATTGACGAAATACAGGCTAATTTTTTTCATCTGGTTTTAGGGCGATAAAGGAGAAAGAGGACCACCGGGTTATGTAAGTAATTCCTCTCATTTGTTTTTTTTTTTTTTTTTTTTTTTTTACATTAAGTATAATAATAATAATAGTAATAATAATTCAATCATTTAGACAGATTCAACGTCAATTACATACAGTAACCAGGACTACTTTAAGCTTTAGACATCTGACACTGATCAATGAAGACCGGAGCAGATGCCAACATGGCTGCTGAATGATCAGTGCTCTTGTAGAAATTTGGTATGAAACGTTGAAAGTCTGATTTAATCTCTCCACTGTAGGCTGAAGGTCCACCTGGCCCTCCTGGCCCACCGGGTCTCCCAGGGATAACGGGAGAAAAGGGTAAAGATATCTTGTTATTTTCTGAAAAATACTTGTGTTTTTAGTTTTAGCATCTTGTTCCACAAGCTTTCAGACACATGTGATCACTCCTAACATCATCTACGGTTTTCATTTATTTCTCATTTCTAACCTTCAGGTTTTCCTGGCCCTCAGGGAGAGGCCGGCCCACCAGGTAAAATATGACTGGTAGACAGTTGTTGTGAGAGCAGTGATGCAGCACTTCATTTGAGTGCATTTTATTTTTCTGATTTTTCTCTAATATTTTGTGTAACTTGGATTGACTCTGTGAAATTAGCTTTAAGCAAACAGGCAGTTCATAATAGGAGCCTATTAAATAATGCAGGATTTCAGATACTTTAAGGAAATCCTGAGATTAGAAAGTTGTTGCTTTGGAGTTTTTAGCATACATGTCACCCTGTTTATGTTAAAGGGGACGTTTTATGTAAAGTTAAAACAGCCCAAAACACCTAGGCGTTTTTTGGTAATAATCTTCAGAATTTAACGTCACAAATCAGAAGGCTCTACCTGTCACCTAGCAACAACAGCGAAGTGAAGCCCAGCCCGTTACCTAGCAACCCTGGCAAAACCCAACTTGTCACCTAGCAGCACAAACAGAGCTGCTGGAAAAGAAAAGTGTTTTGTTATTGACTCCCATCCATAATAAATCACTCGCTGTATTCTTGTTGGTTGAACTTGAGGCTCTTTTTCAAACATGTATAACTGTATAATTTGCATCCATTTTCATCTGCGAGTGTAAAAATTGAGTTGGGGACATGGCCAGTTTATTTGGATTTAAAGTGATGAGGCTCTAAGGATCTTGTTTTGATAGGAACTCAAAATTGGCAGAAATGAGCCTTCTTAGCTAAAATCTCATTAATCTGTTCAAGGAAGCATAACAGGTCACCTTTAAATCATATATTGAGAGGGAGTTTTGGAGACGATAACTGAAATCTTTACCTATAAGGCTAAATTCCCGTCTACTCAAAACCTTGAAGGGAGTAAAAACAAACTTAGGAGTTTGTGAAATGTGTGAAAAGCCTTTTGTTCTCTAATTTTACTTTTGTGCATCGCAGGCCGCCCCGGCAAGGAACGTCATGGAGAACCTGGGATTCAAGGAGAAAGGGGCGAGAAAGGGGACAGAGGCAGAGATGGAGAATCTCTTTCTGGACCACCGGGAAGACCAGGGCCCGTCGGACCGCCGGGACCACCAGGATTAGCACGTAGGTCTAAGTAATGCTTTAATTTACTTGATGGCGCCTCCACAAAATGTTTCGATCATCAAACCCATCAAACGGCATATGTTGCTTTCCTAGCTGACCCTGAAGAGTGTAATATGGAGAGAGGAGACCCTGGTCCACCTGGACCTCCTGGATTATCAGGGGAGGATGGACAAAAAGGTAAGGATAGCAGCAAAGTTACTCCACATCTATTAAAATCAAGAAATAAATGCATTTATCTCTATGAAACAGTATTTATGTGCTTGGTGTCATTCAGCACTCCTGCTGCTTGACTTCATGACCTCATTTAGTCATACCATAGATTATTACATTACGCTGCTTTGCCCAATTCCAGGCGATAAAGGAGACGCTTGTGTTAGATGTGACGGCACCGGTCAACGTGGATTACCTGGCCCTGCAGGCGTTAAAGGAGAGCAAGGTAGGAGTAGTTTGGAGCTGCATCTGCGGGAAGAAAGTAGTTCCACAAAAATGTCCATATTTCAGTATAAAACTTCTGTTTACCATTGAAAATTTGATGAGCATGTAAATTTTATCACACTTAGTAAATATGAACGATCTTGGGAAAAAAAAAATCAAAAATTTCAGTAACTGAATTACACAGATTACATTTAAAGCCTTTATTTCTGTTAATTATAAATATTTTTGCTTACAGCTGATTTGTAGACTAATAAAAAATAGTTTCTAAAAAACATAAATATGGACTTAATGGGAAATATGTTTTATACCTGCTTACAGGTACGTTTAATCTGACAAATGGTCCTCCTCGGAACATCTATTCTAATTTCATGAATATGTTTATACTATATACACACAACGGTTGTCGATTTAGAAACAAAAAGGAGCAGCTATACAGTTATTTTGGTTACTTAGAGCAGCAATATGTGGTCCATCTAAATAAAAATGGTATAAATACACAGACTGTTTTCATATATTACTGCACTTAGCTTTTGTCTAATAGGATGTTTGCGAACTAGTGTCTGACTTTAACTCAGTTCTAAACTTTGTTTTGAGTTTTTCATGTGATGAAGCACATGCTGCGGGACTTTTGAACTCAACATCCTGTTTCATTTGGCAGGACCACCAGGCGCAGTGGGAGGCAAAGGAGAAAAGGGTCGCTCTGGTCCAGCTGGAGAGCCTGGAACACCTGTGAGTATAAAACGGCGTCTGCATGTTGACAACGCAACGGCTGGACAAATCCAAAGAGAGAAGATGGTTCAGAATTAATATTTAAGTGATGTGAGTCTCTAAAACTGATAGCTTGTATACTCTTTTTTTGTGCAGGGTTCTCCAGGATCTCCTGGACTGATGGGGGCTCCTGGTGCTGTAGGGGAACCCGGAGACATTTTCATAGCACCTGGTTACAAAGGGGAGAAAGGTTTTCCTGGACGCCCTGGATTACAGGGACAACCTGGCAGGGAAGGACTGCCAGGGCGAGACGGACTCCCGGGTCAACCGGGCCTCAAAGGAGAACCTGTGAGTGCATTAAAACAGTGAATACACGCCGTTAAATAGTCTCATGAATTCATTCTGCATTAATGGTGCATTAATGGTGATTGTGGTATTCAAGGAGCACAAAATATTCTCACACTTTTTTTTTTTCAAGTTTAAACATTAACAATTAATTTCACAATACCTTAGGTTACTGATGGCAATTTTATTAAAGTAAAATTATAGAACATGACTAGACAAATCATCACAAAGAGAAGAAATCTGTGAAGATTTACAAGACAACCAAAAAGATAGATCATGCACGTCATGAAAATAGAATCTGATAAAGTTTAATTTGGAATTACTTCAAAGAGTTATAGTTTTTTTAATGGCAAAGTATTTCTTAAAAAAATGTTTTATTTCTTTTCTTTTATGTCTTCCAGGCCAAAGAAGGCATTAAAGGTGAACGTGGCCCAGGCGGTGACCCCGGCCACATGGGGCCTCCTGGAGAAAGGGGTCCCCCTGGTCTTCCAGGATTTGGCCGGCCGGGTGATCCAGGAGAGAAAGGCAGTCAGGGACAGCCGGGCCGTCCAGGAGCTCCAGGAATACCTGGTAACCATAGAAACAACCGATGCAGGCCCAACTGTCCAGTTTCTGCAGCGTTTTACTGAACGTCTTACTTTATAACAGGTCTGAAAGGAGAGCCAGGTCAAAGTATTAGCACTCCGGGACCTCCAGGGCAGCCTGGACCGAGGGGAGCTAGTGGCATGCCGGGACTTCAAGGTCAGTGACAGCATCGCCATGATCATCATTCATCTGAAGTCATTCTGTGTCAATGTCAATGTGCTCTCTTCATATTTGAGCCTCGGATTCTAATCCAGTCCCCGATCTTTGTTAAATATATCATGAAAAATGTTTTTCTTACAGGTGACAGAGGTGAACCAGGTTCCCAAGGTCTGCCAGGCTTTCCTGGAGAAAAGGGGGAACAAGGACCGCCTGGAATCGGCTTTCCCGGCCCAGCGGGTGCCAAAGGTGAGTCTCATGACCCGAAAACCAAAAAAAAACAAAAAAACAACAGTACACTAAAAGTATTTGTACTGATCATATCCACTTTGAGACTTTAAAAAGGAGCCCAGGCAAAAAGTGTTGTATGTGTTTGTAGGTATCAGTGGAATCCCTGGAGCCCCAGGACTCCCTGGAGAGCCAGGCAGACCAGGACAGGACGGCTCAACTGGAAAAGCTGGTCCGCCTGGACAAAAAGTGTGTATTTGTCGACATGCGTTTGTGTTGCATCCGGTGCTGTTTGTAAACTCTGGGTAAAGATGTGGACAAGATGGTTTGCTGTAGTAGAAACTCAACCGACATCCTACTTCCAACAATGACATGTTCTCCTGTCTTTCCTCTATTAAAGAATATCAATGAGACCTAAGTTTTGGTGCAGTGTTAAGCCGTAGGAGAAAAAATTAGCTGTAGAATAACAGAAGTTTTTAGGGTGTAACATCTGCCTTAACTGAACGGCTTGTTTTCTCGTTTTCCGCATTTTGAAGGGTGATGAATGGAAATTAGCCTCTTCTTCATGTCGTGTGTTTTACTGCAGGGGTAAAAGTGATGGATTGAAAACTACAAGTTCCTTGACACACACTGAGCAATTAAAAAAAAAAAAAGTGAAGCATCAATTACAAATATTCTTCATTTACATTTATTTTAATAGAGCAGTTTCGGAGGCCAACGATTATGAATAATAACGGAAGTGATTATTCAAAAAAAAAATAAAAAATAAAACACAATATGTACCATTCTGATCAGATTTGAATATTATTTTGGAACTGAATTAATCTAATTAAATGAAAGTAAAGTAGTAGTAAAAAAAAGAAAGGTGCTGAAAGAGATACATTAGACACTAAGTTTATACAGCAAAACATGTGAAAAGGTGAAAGAACTGTGCACTTAACCTAAAAATAAAATCAATCATCCTACAAAAATTGTGCTGTGAAACAATTCACAACTACATCGCCCATATTTTTTTTAATATGAAACAATATTCTTGGAGGTTTTTTTCTTGTTGAGATATAAAATTACTTTTAGATATCTGACAGTTTTCCAAACATTTCAGGGTGAGCCTGGACGGGGTCTTCCAGGACCGAAAGGTGCACAGGGCTTCCAAGGAGTCACCGGTTTTCCTGGAGATAAGGGTGGCAGGGGATTCCCAGGTATTCCCGGCTCAGAAGGACAGACGGGACCTCCAGGACCTCAGGGAGTTAAAGGTAACAAGATGTGGGAACTCTCCAGTTAAACTTCGTGATATTTCGTCAACGCCGTGAACCAACTATGATGAAACTATTTCATCTGATAACAAAAGGTGACGTCGGACCTCCGGGTCCACCCGGTCTGGTCGGCCAACCGGGGGCTCCGGGGAAAGGCTTGCCTGGACCACAAGGACCTCAAGGACCACGTGGAGAAACAGGACCTCACGGTAAGCACAAGTTTAGCACATAGTTTTTGTTCATTGAAGGTATTTTGTCATTTTTGTCAAATGTTTGTTTGAAAAAAAAACAAACGTTTTGTTTGAATTTTTATCTCTGTCAGAGTGAGAGTCTTTATGATGCTGGAAATGCATACTAAAATAAAATCCTTCAAATAAGTTTGCTCCTCTATAAGCCTAAATGTTAGCTTGGAATAGATATCTTCAGCTTTGGATGCATATTTCTGATCTTGAAAAACATAAAGAAAAAAAAAATTGCATATGCTTTCTACAGGGAGAGAAGGTATAAAAGGAGAAAAGGGCTACCCTGGCCCTCCAGGCCTCGATATGCCGGGACCTCAGGGAGACAAAGGAGCCCCTGGCTTCCCAGGAGACCCCGGTACCAAAGGACTGCCGGGTCTGCCGGGTTTACCCGGCCGAGACGGGTCAATCGGGTACCAAGGTGAGAGAATCAACCGGAAGTGCACTCAGAGCTAATAAATACATCTTTTGAAAATGTTATTTTTCCAATTTCTTTATGCAAACATCGGCTTCGCTACGACTTCGTTCTCAAATGTGTATTTGGTGACAGTCACGTCTAGTCTCATGTAAACATTTCTTCCTCTTGGTCTAATCTGTTCGCTTCAAACTCAAATCTGTAAACATCTTTCAGTGTACAACTAGCAGACTGAGTTGTCTCTCGTCAGATTTTTGGCTGGTTTTTATGTGGCTTTAATTGCAGTACCAGCAGTGACCAGCAGGAAGGAACTAGCAGATTTATTAACTCTTCAATTATTAAATGCTAAGTCAAACTGTTTGGATTTTGATATTTCATCTCCAAAACTCTTCACTTTCCTGCCCCCTTCAACTGGCCTTGTGGATTTCCTGGTTTAGCCTAAATGTGCCTGTAGCTTAGCTGTTAAGCTTCTTCGAAATATTAGTTTTTCTTTCAACTAGTAACAACTAGTTACGTAAAATGACTGTTATGATTAAAAACACCAGCTATGATCCTTTTATGTATGTGAAAAGCATCTTCAACTCATTTTAGAATCCGTCGATAGTTGTGGTTTTTCAAGCGTGTGTTTGTCTGTGACTGCTGTAGGTCCCAAAGGTGAAATGGGGGTTATGGGAATTCCAGGAACGCCAGGATTCCCAGGACCGCCCGGGCAACCTGGGTCACCTGGTCTGAGAGGTGAGGCATACGGAATAATGACTCTAAGTGAATTACCGGTGCCTGCTTTGGTTTCCTCAGCAGTAATCCTGTGTGACATTTCATCCTAGGGGATCCTGGTGTCACTGGACCGAGAGGAGAGTCCGGGAAAGAAGGAGAGAAAGGTGAACGGGGAGAGGAGGGTCCGCCAGGTCCTCCAGGAAACCTCACTCAAACTGACATGGAGCACATGAAAGGGGAAAAGGGAGACATTGGAGACCCAGGTATCCACTCGGCAATGGAGGCGTTGATCTTTTGCTGTTTTTTTTTTTTTTTTCTTCTTCTTTTCCTATTTAACGTAAATTCTCCACCGGTAAGGTGAACGTGGTTCTTCCGGAGAGAGGGGCCACCCTGGCGTTCAAGGAGAACAGGGAATGGCTGGCAAAGACGGTGAACCTGGATCGCCTGGCCAGCCAGGTAGCTTAAACCACTCAACTTCACTTCATTTTAATTGCAATAGTTTTGAGATGCGGGTGTCTACATGTGGCTGTTTGTGTTTCGCGTCTGTTTCTCAGGTCAGAAAGGAGATCCCGGCTCTCCCGGAGATCCTGGTACCATGGGGCCTCCGGGGCCAAAAGGCGGCCTGGGGGAGATGGGAATACCAGGTAAGTGCATTGATAAAACACCTCAAATTCATCATGTTTACTTTTGCACAGGTACAGCAGCACCAAAAGTTTCAAGAAATGTTTTAAAGAGACTCCATGATGTTGTAGGACCTTTGAGGCAACCGTCCAGAAGATGCTAAGCATACATTTACATTGATAACCACATTAACATGTACTCATTTGTGAAAAATGTAAATTTTATAAAAAGTTTGACACATCTAAAATCAACTGACATCATTAAATTATAGCGACATGTTGCAAGCAAGAGTCGGCTGCAGCACAGTGAGCTACACTCTACACAAACTAATGCTTCATAAGTCATTTGTTTTACTTTTATGTGTGGTTGTGCAGGTCCAGTTGGTCCTAAAGGTTCCAAAGGAGACATCGGTACACCGGGTCATCCTGGGTTCAGAGGCACAGATGGTGAAAAAGGAGACCCGGGACTACCTGGCGAGCCAGGAATTGGTGTCCCTGGATTTCCAGGAGAGAAGGTAACCCGCCGGATGAAACTGGCAACGCTTCCCAGCATACACTGAGTTCTTTGACGTGACGAGAGTTGATCTGAACAAGCCCAAATTTATCAGCACCAGAGATTGTGGAGATTTTAGGAAAACTTGCTAATATCACCTGACCTCTTTCACACCGTGTCAGGCTACAAGCAAACGTCCATGTATTTTATTGAGATTTTATGTGTTAGACAAAAAAAGTGTAATTCTTAAGTGGAGAAAAACAGGTTGCAGGATTTTTACCATTTCTCACAGAAAATTTTCTGAAAAGTCTAGCGCCTTTTTATTTACACCCTCTCTTACTTTTGCGCCCCAAAATAAACTCCAATGTGACTATTTGACGAAAAAATGTTGCCTATTATATTGACTAGATTCCAACTGTGTGCAGCTGTTCTGTGAAGGCCTCTGCGGCTGTTTTTTAAAGATCAGTGGAGGACAAGCAGCTTCTTGGACATCAATAAACAGAACAGAGATATCAGGCATAAAGCTATGGAGAAGTAACGCAGGGCTAGGTCATATAAGCAATATGCCAGCATTGGAATATTGTTAAATTTGGATTATGGCATAAGAATTGAAAACTTTATTGAGAGGACAGCACCAGAATTTGCTTTAGCATTTTGCCACAATAATCTGGTCAGGTGAAAGAAAAACTGAACTGCTCCAAAACGCTGCGTGGCGGTAAACAAAGCTCAGAGCATGCTTATTTTCCACCAGTTTCAAAAGCAGAATCAAAATACATTTAGCGAACCATAATAGTCACATAACCTCACTGATATGTGTAATAAATTAGTCACAAAGTAAATTTAAAATAATTACGGAAGACGTCTTTGGTCGATCAGATGATCGTTGTAGCTTTTGCACATCTCTGACTACAGCTTGCTTTCGGTTTTACTGCCTGTCTCTCACCAACTCTCCTGATAATTTCACCCTCCCAGGGCAGGACAGGTGAGCCAGGATTCCCAGGATCCCGTGGAGACAAGGGTGAGAAGGGTCATGAGGGAATGCCTGGCATACCCGGCCAGGAGGGACCAAAGGGAGACAAAGGAAGCGTTGGGTACCCAGGTTAGATTTTAGACTGACCTTTTCATCATTTTTATCCACCGGGACCTCTGAAATATTTATTTTTAAAAGTTGTTCTTTCCCTTGTTTGTGTCTTTGCATTCTACAGGTCAGTCAGGCAGGCCGGGCGAGAAGGGCAGTCCTGGACTTCCCGGATCTGCTGGAGAGCCCGGTCGTGAAGGTCGTCCTGGTATGTAGGCTTCCTGTTTCCTCAGCCAGAGAGAGCAGCGGTTATTTAAAATACAATAAGTTATACGAGTTTGATTTGATAAGCCAAATATTTACTTTCATTGTTTGCAGATTTCCTAAGCTAGCCTAAATAATTAAAATATTTTTGCCTGCATTTCCCACTTTTTCATACTTTTCAAATAAAAAAAGGCATTTGTAGGGGTAAATTAGATGTTTTAAGAAAGCACAACATCAAAGCAGATCTGAAGAAAGAGACCGTATCATTGTGAACAGCAGTGAAACAGGTACACTAAATTTACATGTTCTGTTTTTCTTCAGGCGAAGGTGGCCAGCAGGGACCTCCGGGTCCTCGCGGCGATAAGGGCGAGGCTGGACAGGACGGCATCCCTGGATCCTCTGGGGAAAGAGGAGACCCAGGTTAGTTCTTCATTACAGACGTGAAAATAATTGGCTTCACCAGAGCAGAAATATTTCTTGGCTGATTTAAAGAGAGCAGTGGAACAGTTTTCCTTTAACTTTCCCTCTCCTACACATTCAGCTAAAGTTTTATTGAATTTGGTTCTTTGATTACAACTCCTCTGTGAGAAACTTTGAAAATCTTGAGTCATTTTCCTTTGACTTCACATTTATGAAAAAGCAAGTTCCAACTTTAAAGTATTTTTAAACACCTCTCATCACATGACGGTACTTGCACAATAGACGGTACATACAGTCATAGATACTTTACAAGCAGTAAAATATGGCGTTATGTTTTGATGAGCGCAGCAATCTGAAGCTGTAATCTACGATCTGACCACTAGGGGCCGCACCGCAAAGCTTTTGGCTGCTTTTGCTTTGCTTCTCTATAACACCGCCCTGCTCTTGCTGAGCAAAGCACATTTTATATTTTTTAAGACACATTTGACATCCTACCCATTACAAGAATGCCACAATGACATTTTCGCATCAAATTTTTTAAAATGCTTTTTAAAAGAATTTAATTTGTTTTTTTCCTGATAAGCAATTGAACATCTGCAAATATAACTATTACTACTTTGTTCATGTTTTCTTTAACTGAATATTGCCGTTTTTCAACCCACAGAACATTGCATTGACCAAACTATAAATTTTCCGTACTGCAGGTTTACCAGGTGTTGGTGTGCCTGGACCTCCTGGAGCTCTCGGTGAAAGAGGTAACGATATGTCGCCGACTGATTCCCATGATCCCACTGTAACAATCAGCCGACGGCGTTCCACAAGTGCAGCCTATTCTCTCCGTCTCCAGGTGAAAAAGGTGATCCGGGTCTTCCCGGCATGCCTGGTCAATCGGGTGCTCCTGGTATTAAAGGAGAAAAGGGACTTCCAGGATCTCAGGGACCACAGGGGGAGCCAGGAGAGCGAGGTTTTCCCGGCATCTCGCTGGAAGGCCCCAAAGGAGATCAGGGAGCAACAGGACACGTCGGAGCAACAGGTAACCAGAAATTTATGACGTTCTTTGTGTTAGCCATCCTAAAACACTGCACAGTGTTCAGATAGGGGACAATATATTGTGTTGTGTAAAAAAACAAACAAAAAAAAAACAGGAACACCAGGTGCACCAGGACCTGCTGGAGTGCCAGGCAGAGAGGGCCAAAAGGGCGAGAAAGGTGATGCAGGTCGGCCTGGTTATCAGGGAGAGTCGGGACAAAAGGGCGACTCTGGATCTCCTGGATATCCTGTACGTTATCAGACTCTTTTCCTGCTTCTTCTTCTTGCTAAACACTTTACCTGCCTAGAAGACGCCTGCTGCATGACAATAAGAGCTGCTTGATGTGTTTGCATGTACTGGTTCCAGGGGCCACCCGGCCTCCCGGGTATCAACGGGCAGAAGGGCGAGCGAGGATTACCGGGAGTCGCAGGCTTCCCAGGTAAATAAATCCCCACAATGATACCTGAAAGAGCCGAGCTGTAATTCATCCTCTACAGCTTAAATAGCCCAACATCAGTCATTATGCAGAGTTAATGCCACTTAAATTGTGTCCTGTTTAATTGTCCCCCATCTGGTAAAATATATTTCTCAAATGAAGCATGTTACTATTATTAGGCTTTTTTCCTGAGGATTTTCTAGACTTTTGGGGGTCAAATTGTTGTAAATTGAGTTGCGACGCCATCTTCATATTTTGACACAATAATACTGGAGTCACTGATATTTAATCAGAAATCTCTGAGCAATCAACTTGAGTAACATTTACCAGTTAGCTTGTAAATCCTCTTTGGGCCTTCCACAATGGCCAATAAAATGACTTTGGCTAAAAATGCTAAAAAATAATAACGATAATAATAACAACAACTTCGGTCAGTAATATTGTAATAATTTTCACTATATCTAGGCACAAAAGGTACTTTGGGTGACATTGGATTTAAAGGAGAATCGGGTGACAGAGGATTCCCTGGAGAAAAAGGTAACTACAAGCACCTTTAAATGTTTTGATGTTAAAATGTTCTTGATGAGATTTGGGATGTCTTTCATTCGTAACTTTTTTTTTTTTTTTTTTTTCATTCGTAACTTTTTCTTTTTTTTTTGTTCAGGTAATGAAGGCCCCCCTGGTCCACCCGGTCCCAAGATCTTCATCAAAGGAGACACTGGAGTCCCAGGAGATCAGGGTTTCCCTGGACCTCAGGGGCCACCGGGACTTCCTGGGCAGAAAGGAGAGCAAGGTGAGCTCTTCTCTGTCCTACTGCAGCATCGTCATGTTCCGGGGTCCTCTCGTTATAGTTTTCCCTCGTTTCCAACTTTTGCGATTGTTTTTTCTTTTTTTTTTCACCTTCAGGCGTGACAGGTATTCAGGGTCCAAAAGGTGAAACCGGTATCCATGGATACGATGGTCAGCCAGGCGCCAAAGGAGAACCCGGTGTGCCGGGGCCACAAGGTGAGAAAGGCACAGCGAAGGAAAAGGGAAATCTTCACTGTTGTGCTCTTACTCTCCAATTTTTCAACGGTTCTGTGTATCCAGGACCCAGAGGATATCCAGGTCCACCGGGACCGGACGGCGTTCAAGGTCAAGTGGGTCCGCCTGGCCCGTCGTCCATGGACCACGGTTTCCTAGTAACACGCCACAGCCAAAGTGTGGAGGTGCCACTGTGCCCTGGAGGAACCACTCAAATATATGACGGCTACTCGTTGCTCTACGTGCAAGGCAACGAGCGCTCCCATGGACAAGACTTAGGTAGGCAGCAGGAAATAAGGAAGAGACACACGGAGACATACAAGAGGAGTCTATTCAAAGTTTTGGTTGTCTCTCTTTTATTTTCATAGGTACGGCAGGCAGTTGCCTCCGAAAGTTCAGCCCCATGCCCTTTTTGTTCTGCAACATCAACAACGTTTGCAACTTCGCGTCTCGTAACGATTACTCCTACTGGCTCACCTCACCGGAGCCGATGCCCATGAGCATGGCCCCCATCACCGGGGACAGCATCAAACCCTTCATCAGCAGGTGTGTTTTGCGTCTCCAGCCACTTTCATGTTGTCATGTGACCCAACTACAACACGTGTCGCTGTTCTCATGTGACTGCAGGTGTGTCGTATGTGAAGCTCCGGCCATGGTGATCGCAGTCCACAGCCAGACAATCAGGATCCCGCCTTGCCCTCAAGGCTGGAACTCTCTGTGGATCGGCTACTCCTTTGTCATGGTAAATTAATCTTGTTTCAGAGCTTAAAAGCTTGGCTTTAATTGTGTGATAAGCATAACACTATGTAGGGAAGTTTCTGTTATTTAAGAAAGCAGAAGCTATCAGTGATGCTGATAGCTTAGTGAAGGCGAGCAGAAAGAAATCCCCCACAAAATTTTCTGTAATCTCAGTTTCACTGCATTGTGTTTTTACGTAGCACACCAGCGCAGGTGCTGAGGGTTCAGGTCAGGCTTTGGCCTCTCCTGGCTCCTGTCTGGAGGAGTTTCGCAGCGCCCCGTTCATCGAATGTCACGGCCGAGGAACCTGCAACTACTACGCCAACTCCTACAGCTTCTGGCTCGCCACCATCGAGACAGAGGACATGTTTACGTAAGGCCGATAATTTTTTATTGTCAGAATAATAAAAACACCCCTAAAAGTTTGCTTTTTTTTTCCCCCCGTGGTGTCAGTGTCAACTTTATTTTTACAGAAATGTTCACCACTTTATGCTCATTTATGATACAAATGGTCATGACCAGTGGTAATCTTTTCACCTGACCTCTTTCCAGGAAACCCGTTCCGACAACGCTCAAAGCAGGCAGCCTCCGAACTCACATAAGCCGCTGTCAAGTGTGCATGAAGAGGACATTCACTTAAAACCAGAGGCCTTCCTTCATCTTAAGACATGGACAGCAAAAAAAAAAAAAAAAAAATGCATCGACATCCTCAACTTAGCTTTACTTCCTGTTCTGATGGTGCTATTTCCCTGTGTATCATGTTTGAATGGAGAGGAACAAGAGACGCGAGTCGCGAAACATCCAGCGACTGAACTTTATAAAGCAAACACAGACCCTGGGGCTTTTTGAAATCTTTTTTTTTTTTTTTTTGCTCCTAGAAGCAACACACAGCGTGTTTCTAAAGAATGGCGCCCGGTTTACCACTGCACTGAGTTGAAACCCCCTTAAAAAGGTTAACTGGTGTTCATCTTTCAAAGGGCTGTTTGTGTAAGACAGGTGCTATTGAGTTGTAATTGTCTGCCTTTCATTTCCCCCCCGCCCCTTTTAATTTTCCGTCTCTTCCAGTGCCACACAATTCAAGCATGTAACCACACAATCATATATCTTTTCACACGTTATAAGTCGTTTAAATCTACTAATGTTGAAAATTATGGGACTTACTGCTTACACGACTGTCACTTCTCAAAACCACCTCAAACGTTGCAGACACCAATTCCTCTGTTGTAAATACAATGCATTCCTGTATACCACCGTTGAACATACTCTCCTCAGGTTATTTCTCTACCAGTTTGTGTGTCATTTAAGCCCATTTTTTTTTAATTTATAAGATTTATAAAATTATGTTGGTTGTTTATCTGAAATTCAGTGTATTCCAGATTAATGTTTCTTTGTTTAACAGCCATATTAACATAGAAAAAAAACAGCACTGAAGTTGCATTGAAAGGTTGAATGTTTGCGTGTGTGGGAGTGCGTGCGTGAGTGTACATACGTTATGTGAGTGAATCTGAATGGATTAGGAATTATGTGTGTGTTTTAATGGGTTTTTTTTCATATACTATTGTTGCACACCCTTCTTGTTGCTTTATCTAAAATAAATGAACAAAAAAACAAACTATGAAGAGGAGAGTTTTCCTCAGTTTTTGGGCTTTAAAGTAGACTGTGTGTGGCAGCAGGTGGCCACGCTTTTTTCTGTTGTTGGTCATAAACAAATATGTGATGGCGAGTTACAGTATTTCCAAAATAATATGGTTATTAAATGCAAAAAAGGAAACATTTGTTAGATTGTTTCACTGCATATATATTTAAAGGTCATATTTGTGTTAATTTTGATTATTTTGGCTTACAAAAAAAAAAACAAAAAACTAAGTTTGTTCCAGAGAAACTTTTAACCTTCCATAAAACCTATAAACAAAACATAGAGGTGAGCCTCATCCCTGTACTATTCAGTACACACACCTTTGGCACGTGTTACATTTTAAGCATAGACACAGATTATTTTCCGTATATATCAGCTTGGTGAAAACTTTGACACAAGCTAAATGTCAAAATATTAGTTACTGCATTAGAAAAACCCCCAATAAAGTACAAACAGGACTTGCAGCACTTGCAAACATTCAGTAAACATTTTTAGCCCATCTCATATTGTGTCACTACTGTAGTAAAATTATTTGAACAACATAATGAACAGTTTCTAAGTATATATGTGTGTGTGTTTTTTCTGCCCTCTTTGAACTGTTTTAATGTGCAAAAGCTGAAACGCTACAGGCTAAAGCCACAAGAGGGCGCCACCAACTCATTTTGTTTGGAAGTTGCTCCAGTTTCTCCAACTGGATGATTCAGCTGTGTGGTTGTGTTCTCCTTTAAATATGACATATTAATTCAAACATTATCTTCCATCACCGTGTCAATATGAGGAAAAATTCTGTTTTAGGTGCCACCTTGTAACATCACTTGCTTAAAACGTGATGCAGCCTCATCCTCAGCCCTTCTGCCGGGAGTGTGGCCAATGAACCCTTCCACCCCAACAAATGCACAAATGGATCGATTTGTTCCGCAGAGGACCAGATAACCCTGCCTTTCAAGTCTGATCTCGTCTTTCATTTATTGCCGGAATACTATCCCTTGTTTCCGCTTTCGCCACCGCAGAGGCAAACAGAGCCCTTGACCCCCCAGGCTGTCTTCATAAACACGTCTGATGAGGCCTTAACCCCTGACCGGTGAGCATAAGGTCACACGAAAGGAGTGAGTTTGGATGCACGACATCGACAAGTCAGAGGGACAAATGTCTGACATGTCACAGAGCAAATACCTGCAGTCTGAGCAAAGGTTACCGTCAAGAGAGAAAAATAAACTCTAATGACTCTATGGCCATCTGAAAAAGACAAACTATAATTTTTTAAAAAAAGAATTAAAAAAATAAAGTAATTACAATGTTTATGCCTTCCCTTACTTCAAATCATTTTGAAAACAATCACAAGAAAGATCATAATTGTGAAATGGAAGGAAAAAGACACATTATTGTGAGTGTGAAATAAGTTTTTTAGATTCTTTTAAGATTTTTGCTTTTTACATTTAGTGCTGATTGAATTTGTATTCAGCACCTTGGAGCAACTAATTGCATACAACTGTTTAACAGACTCCACCTGTGTGCAACCTAATCTTACTACAAACCCAGCTTTGCTGTGAAAACCTCAGAGGTTCGGTAGAAAACAGCAGTGAAGAATCAACATCATGATTTAATGGGAAGATGGATGGTTATAAACAGCACAAGAAAGTTGTTGAGATGTTCACAGCAGGATTTGATCAGAAAACAACGTCTCAAGCTTTGAACGTCTTAAAGAGTACTACTTATTTCACCATCTAAAAATCAAGGGGATATGGCTCAACTGATAGCCTAAGACATGCACGTATCATTACTTAATAGGCTGAGCAAGGAGAACATTAATTCAAAAAGCAGCCAAGAAGGCCATAGTAACACTAAAGGAGCTGCACAGCTCAAGTCGAGGAACCTGTTGACCAAACTATTAGCAATTCCATGAATCTGACTTTTTTATAAAGAGCAACAGAAACAAAGACATTACAAAAGAGCACCAGTAGACGTCTGCTTCAAATGCTTGCCACAAGCCATGCAGACTTGTAGGGCTTGTGGGATTCAAGTCATACAAGTCTTGTGGCTTGTATGCCACATACAATACAAGTCGCCACGTGCAAGTCGACTTGTATTGTTAAAGTTAAACAATACTTTAACAAGACAGTGTCTTTAAAGTTAAAGAAGTTTCACTTGATGTGTATAGTGATAATGATCTGCAGAATCAGTTTGTATTTCAGCAGATGAGTAGAAGATGGTGATCTGGTCAGATGAAAGTATGAATTAACGTTTTTGCCTAAATACAAAAAGATCTGAGGCGTCAGACTAATGCCTCGCTTCCACTGAGCCGTACAGCAGTGGTCAATGCGGTTCAATACAGCGTTTTATCTGTTTACTTTATGAAAGCAGAGAGGGGAAGAATTTGAAACTATTTGAAAGACACCAGCGGTCTCACGTGTTTACTTGCTGTCATGCAGCCAGACAGCACAATAAGCTCTGGCATATTGTTGGTGTCACAATAGCCTTATCTGTTTATCATCCTAGTTTTGCTTCCTTCCAAAGCTTTCTCAGAACAATGTTTCTAAATAACCTAATCTAATCAGACAGAAGAGAATCTTAATCCACTTAACCTCAACTGAAGTTCCACAATAAATTAGATCAAATAATTAACTAATTAACTAGTTCTAATAACATTACATTATTAGTCAACTGAGTTTTCAATGTGTTTGTTGCTTAAAGAGAAGATGTTTTTGCTACAATATATAGAACAAAAACAAAATTATGTAACAGATCTGGTAGTTACCTTGTAATGAGGTGTGGACACAAAAAAATGGTTTCTTTACATTTTAGTTTTTGTCAAGTGATTTAATAATGCACTTGATAAAATGTTCACAAAATAAGAAATTTTATTAACTATATTCTTTACAGGCATGGGATAAGAGTTTTTATGCACATTACAATGAAGCATCAGAGGTATTTAGGTCGAAATCCACAGACAACATCAGGGCCTGTAGGTACAAGGCCTGCAGGAGCTTTCAAAGATTTAACGTCTTTAAGTAACTTAATCCTATAGGTTGTTTTCTAACACAGCTAATTTGAGACCCAAGGTAAGAATTACAGTCATCTTTAAAAGAGCTTTGTGCTCATACTGTAGACTACCAGTAATCTGTCCCTGACGTTACAATACAGCGACAATCTGTGTAGTTACAAATTACAATAACATTTCAATTCTTGTTGAAATATTGCAAAAACGTCATGAATGCATGTCAAACTCAGAAGGTGCCTTGTTTTCCAAGATCTGTTTGCAATACTTACTGGAAAAGGGTCAAGATGTGCTCCCCTCCGTGCGTTTTGTTCTGAGTAGCTCACGTACCGAGGTCACCACACCCTGCTGACCCTCTTGACCTGACCAAACTCAGAATACCTGGCTAGATGGCTCGCAACACAGAGCGCTCAGAGGTCAGCAGATCGCATACATACTCACTGGCTACAAAAAAAAAAAAAAGAAAACGAAATTTGAAAATAGATTTTTCTATATCTATGTTAACAAAGGGTTGTGACTGAAGTTGAGTGGAGTTATTTTTTTTCAGTGGAAAACCGCATTCAGGCAGAGTTAGGTTTGTGTTTATGCTGGTTCTACCATTTTCAAATTAAATAATAGTTCAGAAATAGTAAGGTTTATTGCTAAATATGAGATGTGTGGAAAACAGAAGTCTAGAGGTAACTGAGGGGATTAGATAGAAAATGATGACTTGAATACAAATACAAGGGTAAGTAAAGCAATAACTAATAAAGTAATCTTGGATGCAAATTATGACTTACAAAATAAGGCAAGAAGACATAAAACTGACTGGCAAAGTGACACCCTGAACTCAAAATATTACTCAGGACATCATTTTTATTTAACATTTTGTCTCCCCTTGCAGCTAATCAACCTTAATTTTCTCCCAATTTGACGGAAAGTCTACATTTTTGTCACCAATATTCAAAACCTTTAGGTTCAAGCTGAAACTCTGGTATTAACGATTAGTTTGTAGGGTGAGGTACAAATCTCAATTGCTTGCCTTCAAATGGATTTTTGGTAAAAGGATGACACAAAATAAAATGTAGTATGGATAAAAATATAAATTAAATATAAAAAAGATAATGTCCCAATGGTGTAAATGTTAAATTTGTCCTCAAAATAAATTACTGTGAAGGTTTTCAGAATAGGCTTGTTTTAGGAAGGCAGAAAATTAAAAATGTTCCATCATAGATAGAAAAAATAATAGTACCTTTAAAATAAATACATACAAATTCATTTCAATATCATACAATAAAATCCAGAAAGAAATTAGTCATTCCTGTATATGTGGCTCTACCTAATGATTGTATTACTACAATGTTGTTTTCTTTGTATAAAGTCAGACGTAATGTATCTTGGGGTAATCTTTAGCAAACTGGTTTTAGCTACTTTAAAGAAATGCTGCTAGTTCATGATACATATTCTTTTATGGTCATGCTTTGTTTGGTATTTCTTCACTGATATCTAAGTTAAAAAACAAAACAAAACAAAACAAAACAAAACAAAACAAAGGAAACCCTGAGATTTAATTTTATTCATTAGATTTTAAATCTACAGCTTTATGTTATTTCAGTGAAACAACTTTAACTTGATTTGTCTTGAATGGCGATAATGATCTGCAGAATCGGTTCGTGTTTCCTAACTAAGTTGCAGATTATTTATCACAAACTACACGAAGCATTTATTAAATGACTAACTTGTTTTGACAGAGACTTCAGGGGTATTATTAGCTCGGCCCATCAGCACCGGCATGTGCTGACATAACCGTGAGTGTAAAATCAGCTACATTGCATT
Organism: Poecilia formosa; assembly: GCF_000485575.1. Classification (NCBI taxonomy): domain Eukaryota; kingdom Metazoa; phylum Chordata; class Actinopteri; order Cyprinodontiformes; family Poeciliidae; genus Poecilia; species Poecilia formosa. The sequence goes on along the minus strand of NW_006800009.1, from coordinate 391,866 downwards.
ACACAGCACGAGCATCGGAAATTTGATTCCATCTGCAGAGCTTGGCACTTGTGTAACGCCTGATCACGATCTCAGCATGAACGGAAATCTGATGTGTCTGGATGCAGCCAAACATGGCTCTTCCTCCTCCTTCCTCTTCCTCTGCCTTCTCTTCCCTCCACACTTGTTTTCACTCAGTGCACCAGCGTCCACTCAGAAATATGGAGATAGTGTGCCGCTGCATGAATGAGAGGAGAACAGAACGCCTCCGTAGCCGGGCGTGGGAGTTAAAAAGAAGAGTGGACGTCACTGTAACAGAGAGTGCGTGGGCACGAGAGGAAGAGTGGGAGTGATTTTGTGGGAGGCATTCCAGTACAACTCTCAATCTGTCTTTTTTCGTACTCTGGTAAATTTCTTCTCCTCAGCAGCTCTTTTTTTTGTTTTTTTCCCTCTTCTGTGTGCTACCTTCCTGATTTCCTGGTGACTAATCACCCTGAATTATCTTTTACTCTCAGTGATGGCAGCCTTTCTCGAAACCAATGAGTCTTTCATTAATAAGTCTTCTTCCACGCTGAAACACACCCAACCAAAGAAACACTGCTACACACACACAAAATATGAGAAGCTCAAACTAAAATATTAGCACTGATTCTAATATCAGTGCTAATATGAGGGGATTAGATAGAAAATGATGACTTGAAGACAAATACAAGGATAAGTAAAGCAATAACTAATAAAGTAATATTAATTTGCAAATACACAGCAAATTATGTATTTGCTGTGTATTTGATTCACAGCAAATACATAATTTCTTGTAGTTAGATTTGGAAGATTAGCACACATGCCATGCCTGTCGTTTTGCGACAAAATGGCAAAAATCCTGTCTGCTGTCATGCCAGAGTGTTGAAACTTTTCACTTCTGCTCACAGGGTGAATGGTTTATTGAGCGCTGTTGTCTTGCGTGAAAAGGTTTTGAGTTTAAATCCAAAATTTGGTGATTTTCCGCATGGGCTTTGCGTCTTTTCACGCATGCGTGGTTTCTCTCTAGGTTCTTTCAGTCCAAAATGTACATGTTTTGACATCTGGTCTCTTCAAGTTGCTCGTGCGTGCATGCCCGTTTGGGCTACATGGTAGCAACAATCCAGCATTACACCTTCCAACTAATCGTTTAACATAAAACTTAAAAAGTTAAACCCTCGTGTCGTAGGGATTTGAAAATGTGAAGAACAGAAGGAAGAGTAACATTTAAGAAAACTATTTCTGTAAAATGACTGGCAGTCTCCACAGGCTGCTCTGTCTGGTCCTTCTGCTCCGTCTGCAGAATCAGATGGTTGGCATTGGTAGACCCATGTCTAGTATTGGGAACACAGAACGGGACGTTGTGTAGGTGGATGTCAGACCAAAGGGAACTACGGAGACATCCAAAAACAGGGAAACATCGGGGGGGGGGACTAAAAGTGTGGATGGGCAGCCAAATGCTTTGGATGTCATAGTTGAACACAAAAAGGCAAACAGTTTATGTGGAGAGGAAGAAACTATTTTGGGTGTCAAATGTTTAATGAGACAAGGGGTGAGCTTATCAGCACAGAGTCTCGGCCTTTTCGACAGGCGGCGTTTGAAGCGGGAAGAGCAGTGCTGCTGCTTGTGTACACGCCTTTGTTCTTTGGTTACATATGCGGTTCAGGTTTTTGGTGCTAAACAAGGAGAACAAAGGTACACTCTGTACAGACGAGACTTCACACCAAGGAGGAATAGTGATTAGGATCTGTTCTTTATGTGTGTGAGAAGAGGATTGTGGGAGAAGTGTGAGGACTGGCTGCTAGGAGTGTGAAGATAAATGGGCAGTATTTATGTAGCACTTCTTTTCTCCGAGTCTTATTGGCCACTCAGAGGACTTTAGAGTACAAACCACATTCGCTCAATGCACACAAGAGTTGTGCGGTCTGGTTAGACCTTGATGATGCTCGTGACATCACTTATTTCTCCATGTGGACCGAAGAAGCTGAGGATTAAGCCACAAATCGGACGTACAAATTATCTGCTTTCGCTCCTGAGAACAGCCACATTAAAATTATGTTATTGGTTTAGCAAACTAATGTGAGCAAACACAGATTCTCCAAGCACATTGTCGCCTGTGATTGACCGAAAATTACAATATTTTACTGGGATTTATTATTTTTTTAAGTGATAGATCAACATAAATTTGTGCATAATTGGAAAGTAGAGGACAAAATGTTTTCAAAGCTGCTTTACATATGATTATCTAAAATGTGTGAAATGCTGCGAAATAGCTCAAGCTTTTAGACTGCACTTTCAAATTTGACCACAGATTGTCAATTGGTGTGGTCCTTAACTCGAGCAGTATGTTCTGATCATAATTAGGAGAGTCCGACACACGTCACTGATGGTCATGTACTCCTGCAACTGATTAAAATGACTGAATTACCTCCTCAGCATCTTGCCAAGTTCTGCAGAGAGGTGGTAATAAAGCACTTGTTTGATTGAGGTAAGATCTGGAATCTGCAGCTTCAAGTAGCTTTTTGGACCTTCTACAGTGGTCTTTAATAACTCTGGCTAAAAATGATTAAAAAACCAGCAAATTTTGCAAAGTGTAGATATGATTACAAATTCGGGTTTTAGCATTGATTTTAAACAGAATATTTTCACTGAATTGCTACAACAAAATGACCCTATAAGTCTTCCTGTCATTAGGTTGGAAACTATATGCTTTCTTTCATCTTCCACAAATATCAGTTTAACAGAAGAAAATGTATCTAATCTGTTTCATGGTTTTCTTTATTCTAAAACCAAAAGCTAAAACTATTTTTTTTTTTAAAAAGTCAAGTAATATTTGAAGCAGAAATTGCTCTTTGGACTGTAAAGGTTGCAAACACCTGGCCTGTGTTTCGACATAAGTTGCAAAAATATGCTGAACATTTCTTGGTAACGTACAAATGTTAAAACAATATGAGTTTGTAAGATCAGTTTTAGAAGACAAAACATACAAAAAACAAACATAAATTGCATCGGTTTATGTGATGTGCCACATTACTTGAATAAACTGCATGTTGGGAAGATCAGCACATTATGACAGACTCTTGATTGGTGTTTTATTCCTGTTGGCTAAAGACTGCAGTGGTTGTATGAAAAACAACTTCATGTCTTCATTCAAACCTGTGCAGCTCATAGATCCACAAAAAACTTATTACATAATCTACATCCTATATTGGACCACGCCGTTTCATTTTATTTCAATTGTTTTGACTTTCTTTTTTTATTCTTCTCTTCCCTTAAACATCTCCACACATTTGTGCGGAGCTATGTGAGGGAATTTTAATGTGCTTTGTCCTCCACACATGTTGTGTCCCCTGGCTATCTGATGACATTGTCCACAATGCTGTTTGCTCTTTTCTGAGAGCTGGATTGTTGTTTTCTCGGCAGCTGCTGAATTATTGATCAAAGCTATCATTGCACCACCAGACCAAGTATTTTCAGTACAATTAGGATTGTTGTGCTCTTAATGGGCCTTTCCATTAGCCTTTGTGAAGGCCAAGGTAGCACCTGCATCAACAGAAAACACATGCAACACGTACACACAGACACAATTGATGTCACGCGGCTGTAGTGGGGGGTGTAGTGTGTGTGTGTGTGTGTGTGTGTGTGTGTGTGGGGGGGAGGGCCCTCATGGGAGATGGTTGTTTTTCAACAGTGGTCTGAGCACGTCAGAAAATGTGCTTACACCATGGCGACACATGCTGGCTCAACAGTATTACAGAAGTGTGGCTGTCCTTCAACATCTCAAGAGACTCCAGATTAAACACGCAATCACAGACAGCAGCCCTGTGGCCACAGAAGGATGGAAGGAAGGGAGCTTTTATTCGTTATTTTCTTTTTCTGAACGCAAGGCGTGTTCAAGGCGTGTTGTCTTTTCCGTCTTCATTAGCGAGAGAGAATACAGGACCCAAGAGAAATACTGGACGCCTTTGGCCTTTCAGCATGGAAGCTTGCAGCTTTCCAGTAGACCGACTGATTTTGATAAACATGGTGGTAACAAGGTGTTTATTCCTGGTTTGGATTTACATTCAAACCAAAAGCAAAATTCTCCCAAAGTCTATTCATTTTTGAGCATATAGTGCAAGAAAACCGTTTGTCTGTCTGCGATTCCTCCTGAAGTACATTAGCTAAATCAGTCACTGATTTGGATGAAACCCTTGGCTAAATGGAGTTCATCCCAAATGTATTATATTGGGTTGACGTTAGTGCTGTGATCAGGCCAGGCCAGTTGTTCCAAACCAAACACATTCAGTAATGATCTACTGCTTCACGTTGAACCAAGAGTAGGCCACCCTACTGTTCCCACAACGACGGGAGCATGAAATGTCCAAAAATATTTTAAGACGCAAAAGCATAAAGACATCCTTTCACTGGAAGTAAAGTTGCTGAGCCCAACTCCTGCAAACTAGCCCCAGACTATAATCTGCTCTTTATCAAACCCTCTCTCCTCATAGCCGTCATAAACTGCGTACAGTCAGAAGTCTCACAAAAATACAAGTAGTTTGAAAATGAGGACTTAATCACCAAATACTGCCGATCTGTGGCAGCTAGTGGGTAAAGAACACCCTGAAAGGACAACCATGCAAAGATCAGTTCAGAGAGAGAATTGAAACGAAAAGATGTGCTTTTGGATTGTTGGAGAAAACAAGAGGTAATCAATTCCTGCATGGGAGCAACATCCAAACTCCAAGCAGAAAGACCCCAGGTCAGGATATTTACAACTGATGTGAATCATTGTCTCACCAGTTGTAAGTAGGATCTATAAAAATAACCTGAAGTGTGTTTACCTTGAGCTTTCTTTTGCATCAGTTTATTAGTTTGTCTCTCACACACAATTGTGTCCATCTGGATGCTTTTTTACCACCATATTAATGTGCAGCGTATAATGTTCCTTTGAATAAATTAAATAGGAAAGGCTTAGCATCATTACATAGACGTGGCAGAGATAGATCTGATTATTTCACGTTAATTAGAAGATCTAAACAGTAGAGCCTTGGTTTATGATTTTCTGCACATGCGAAATGTGATGATTAACTGTTACAAGTCAGTGCTGCTCCTGGTCTGTATTTATTATAGGGTGACAATGTATAACTGAAGAAAGTGCATTACTGCTGATGAAGACAAGTGAAACCACTGACGGTAGTAGAAAATCTTTCTGTTTGAGCCCCCCATCGAAGCACAGATCGTCTACCACTCAATTTATTGCATATGGAAACTCTTTACAGAGTCGGTGTCAGTGTAGGCATCTTTCTACGAACTGACCGTGATTCTCAAATACCCAAGGTTTCCAAATTTAGATCTTAAGATTCATATAACTTTGATTTAATATATTGTGTGAGGAAGATTGATCATGTGACATTTACATCTGTCTCACCACGCAACAGTGTTCAGTTCCCTGAACACCTGGATTTTTTATCTAATCTAATGAATTGCCATCTTTTCTAGGTCGTGTGCTGTAAAAAAAAACAACAAAAAAAAAACACCTGCTATAAACTTTAAATTTATTCTCAACTCATTCTAACAATGTGTAAAAATGGTGGTACTGGCATGACGAAAAAGCTGATGTCTGTCTCACTTGGATTATCCATATTCTGAAGACGATATTTTCTGCTTGGTCACTCCCCCCCTCCCCCGCCCCGTCTCACTTTCCTGCCACAATCACCTTTTTACTTATTCAGCAGCAATCCAAACAGACAGCATCTGACTAAGGAAAACACAAACAGAATGTTTCACCCTACTGTCCCGACACACATGTGGTCATGTGTTATCCCCACTCAACAGATGCCTGGAAAGACACGTCTCCGAATCCTAGACTGAATGCAGATAACCCGCCGAGATGACTTATTGCTCCATATGGATGGCACGGGTTTATGGAAGCTGTCTGTTTTGCTGTAAAGAAAAATGAGACAGACGTGGCTCATTGTGAAATGTTAAATATTTAGGAGAGTGAGGTCTTTGAGCAAGATGGAGGGAGGAAAATGACAAGATGGGGAGGAGGGGTAAAAGTGAGAATGATGAAGAAGGAGTGGGTAGAATGATATAAAACCCCTTCCTCCTAATTTCACTGTAGAGCTCATTATATATTCATGTGATGCTGTAGCTGTTACATTGTGCGCATGTGCAGCTCAACATGTGATCGTACATGTTATCCATCACTTCCACTTTAATTGTGCACCACCAGGAATGGGTGGGCTCAATATTTCTATCGCCATGTAAAGGCAAATATTCTCATTTTTCAAATTCTTTGCTTAAGCACTTTCACGGGGGTGTGGACGACTGTATTTATGAATCTGTCTAGGACACGGCGTAATGTTTGATGATTTCATTAGCACAGCCTTTGTGCATGCATGAACTTGTGCAACTGATTGCATTTGAAGCCCCCTTGTGTGTATTTAAATCATGCAGGTCTGTGTGCTCCCATTATCATTAAAACTACTACCTGGAGCTAATTTCTCAGACGTCCTGCTCAAGTCAGAGTCTGTTGCACTTTTTCTGGTGCTACTGTGTGTGAATGTGTAGGTCATAATGCCGTTTTACTGAAGTGAAATACAACTATTTTTTTTGTTTTATTTGTGCTCAAGGACACAAATTAAAAAACAAACAAACAAAAAACTAAAACTTTACACACAGGATCAGGATTACACCCACTGGTCCTAATGTGTACATGCACTCACACTTGTATTAAATGTCCCGAGTTACAACTCATCAAAGCTTCTGTCATAATTTTCATTGTGGCAGAATTGGTAGAGTTGACTTAGTCTGGTTGATTTCCTCGATCAACGCTGATTCTAAACAGAGATCACAAATCTTCAGTGAGTTTGAGGTCCGGTCTTGGGAAGGTCATTCCAGAAGAATGGCCTCATTTGTTCGTTACATTTCCAGCTTTGACAAGACTTTGACATGCGCTAGCATTTTAATTGGTTGAAATCCCTCTTAAATTATTCCACTTACATTTCATATGAAGTTCCTACTACCATGCTTGATATTTGCTACGGTGTGCTTACGGTTAAAAACCTCAGCTTGACTGAGTCAAACATATTTCTTGCCAGCTGAAACCTTTTTGTGTTTGCCCGTGTGGATTGGTAGAAATATCAACTGAGCTTGAAAGCATTCGCTCTGGAGAAGGGAACTGTTTCTTTGTTTACTGGCTCTAAGCTTTCTGGGAAAGCTGCGACACATCTATGTAACTTGTACTTGTGCAAAAACTTTTTTTTACCCCCTGACCTGAGAAAACTGTTGTTCAAAAAAGGCCCAAAGGACTTTATGAACTCCATGAACTTTATGAAGTAAATCTACAATTCTCATTCTTGGATCCTCAGCAAGAACTTTTGACCTTTTCAGATGCGGAGCTATGGCTGTCAGTCAAATGTGAGCAGTCAAGAGAAAAAAAAAAAAAAAAAAAACAAATGAACAAAACGACATGTTTGGAAACGAGATGAAATAGGCCCTTGTTGGGAAAGGGGGTGAGGTAATGTTCACCCGACATACATCCAACGACTCCTGCTTTAGCTTAAAGGGGAGAGCGTGGAAGGAAAAAGAAAAAAAAAAAAAAAAAAAAAAGAAAGAAAACACCATCT
>NW_006800009.1:381429-384246 GCF_000485575.1 Poecilia formosa | reverse complement strand
GGGAAAAAAAAGACTTGTTTTTGCCCTTTTCTTGAAGTAAATATATACGGGTCCAAAATGACCCGAAACACCATAGATGTTGCTATATTTGATAATATTAAAATTAAAATCTTTTTTTTGTTGAACATTTAAGAAATGTGTTTTAATATCTCTCAGTTACACTCAGGTAACAGAACAACTGATTATTTTGTTGCCTTCTTCTCTTAAGGTTCATTTGACCACTTTTTAGACATTGAAAACGAGGGGTATTTTGTTAAAACAAAGGCCCAGGGGGCCACAAAAAAATATTAAAACCAATCTTTTCATGGATAAGGGAGCCCAACCAGCTAAACAAGAGTTAAGAAAAACATTGGATGATAAAAATTGTTTTTAGGGCATTTTATGGCTGATTTAATACACGGGTCCAAAATGACCCGCTAACACTACAGATGGCAGGAGAAAGCTAACACCAGAGGAAGGATATTTAACTTTTTTGACGTGTGGATTATAGAAAAAAAAAAAACTTGGTACGAATTTCCTAAAAACATTCAGCACATTCATTCCATTCTACACCCTGCATACATTTTCATAAACTTTCACATTTAATGTATGAAAAAGTCTGATGGGAACTGGAGCTCTGCCCTGTAAGAACTGCAGTCTCCACATTTTCCTCAGTTTTAAATGTGCAAATTAGGGATACGAGATACTATACACTGTTTCTCAGAGTTAGAAAATCCCTTCCCAACACAGAAAAAGGCAAAGATGCAGCAGTTTTTGTAATTACGTGATGTAGGTCAAAATTATTAAAGACTAATTTACTCTGGCATTAATTATTCTGTTTGTTTTGCCCTTTAATTAAAGGGCAAAACACACAAAATTTTGTTTTGCTCTTTTTGCACTTTCAGAAACAAACAGTAATGAATAACTGATTGCTAAAGTTGTGATCAAAAAGGAGCAGAATATCTTACGTAATAATTTTTTGTCATAAATTTTGAAGGCCTAAAATCTAAATGAATAACTCTAGGTGGTCTATACATAATTCTGGTCCTAGGAGGGTTAATATTACAATGAGCAGACTAAATAGAGGGCAAATGGGGCTGGGAGTCTGGATTTCAGCTAAAGCTACAATAGAAATGACTTTTTCCTTTTATCCTTCTTTTACTATAAACAACAAACTTTCCTGAAAATCTCTTTGCTAATCATAACCTGCATGAAAGCCAAGTTTCAAAGTAAATCATAATAACATAGCAAAGTAATACAAAGTGTCCTCTAGCATTATGAAGGCTATTTTCATTTGTTTTCATTGAACACTAGCTTCTCTTTAGAGGATAAAAAAAAAAGTTGCTTGGGCAGTACTTGACAATTTCCAATAAATAAATAAATGTTTGTTTTGTTTGTGAAGTCTCTCTTAACCCTGAACTATGAATCATTTCAGCATAAAGAGGAACATGCTCTTCACATATAAGGTAGAGTTATCAGTTAGTAAATAAAAAACAAATCACTCTTCCTCCACAATTTTTATCTTGTGGTATTTTGTTTTCTCATAAACTTACTTGCTCCAGTTTTGACTATGAAAAGAGCTTACAGCGATTCATCAAACGCACCCTGAATGTTATTTCTCTGAAGAGAGCCATGCAACGGCATCAACATTCAGCGATGTGCAAACTGACCAAAATATATGTTTTTTTAACATTTGAACAGCATCACATGATAATCTACTAAACAACAACAACAACAAAAGATTTCAGAAGAAAAACCAACACAGATTTCGCAAAAGGTTTAGGTAAATTTAAGAAAATCTCATCTGAGATCCCTTTTGTGTGGGAAGATTTGAACCACAAGCTCACTGGTAAATACCCAAAGGTCAGAGCTAATTCTCTCAAAAACAAAACAAAAAATCCATTAGCCTCAGAGTTTTACAAATTAAATAAATTTGTTTTCGATGAACTGATCATGAGTGCCATAAAACAAGTTTAGTTATATTTACAATCTCAAATTGATTTTCTCACCCACAAGGGATAATCCCACCTGACATTGCAGGAAAGCACACTCCTATCTTCCTACAATTCCCTCTTCTTTCCTTTATTCCCTTAATAGAACATGTATATTTTAGTGAGAAGGTGAAAGAGAGCAAGACGTGTATGCATTTCATGTAAAAAGCTCTGCAGAGCTGCCTATATCTGCCTTTTAATAACAATGCCCTCCCATTTACATGCAAACCACTGTGACCATATATCTCTGTAAAATATATATGAGAACATGTGTGTTGTAACATTAAATCATCTAATAATGACAAAAAAATGAATTTGAGCAATGAATAATTCAATGTAATCTCATATATATATAAAGCATTAGAATGTTTTTTCCATGTCGAGTTTGATAATCCTTTACAATTCTGCCCTGAACTGCAACAACAACCTCTGCTGGTTTTCTCCTGGTGTACTAAAGCAGACATGATCAGCTTCTAAGTGTTTTTTTTTTAAATTTAATTTAATTTTATTGTTGAATCAACAGAAATTACAGCATTTATTGGGATGTGGGTGACTGAAACAGGCCTCAGCGGATCAGAGTTATATTGTCACTTCCACTGGAAGCTTGATACCACTGGGACGTGGGGAGTTTGTGAATCCTTATGGTATGCTAATTATATATATATCACAACAAACTGGGAATTTACTGTCTCTGTCTCTGCATCCTGTTTGACTAACACCATGCAATGCCAACAGTTTTTGTTTGTTTTTACGTCAAATTTAGCTTTCAGCAATAAATTGGAGATAGTTTCACACTTTGATTTTCAGGGGGAGGTTCAGTTAACACAACCTATGGGAGTTGTTTTGC
>NW_006800009.1:344455-381367 GCF_000485575.1 Poecilia formosa | reverse complement strand
CACACACACACACACACACACACACATATATATATACTATTACCACATGCAATATGTTGGGGATGTAATTAAAGTCATGAATCAAATCAGGTAATAACTTATTAAGGACATCATTAGAAAACCAATAAATACAAGAGCTAAGTTCAGACGAAGACACAAATTAACACTACAAGAAGATGAGTTTTGTAAGTGGAAATAAACTTGCCTACATCCAAAGTAAATCTGTTTTTTTTTCCTTTGACCTAAGGGGGTGTCATCAGCAGCTAATTTTAACACTTGATTGGCTAATTAAACAACATGCATAATTTAACAATGCAACCTCTGTCACCCACTTTTCTGTTCCCATTAAAATCAAAACCACACACATATACACACACACTGCGGCTAATTTTCCTAACACCCATAATTGCATGCAATTATACACTGGAAACATCGTATGCATAGGCAAACATATATACCTCACATACTGCTTCCTATCTTGTCTGTGCTTTAACCAGCTTTCCTTAAACTCATTTACTGTTGTTAGATTTTTCTCGTCCAATGCCTGTGTGTGACGCTTTGACACCTAAAATGTATGAAAAATAGTAATAATAAAAAAAAAACCTGTAAAAACTTCAAAAAAGAACCAGAAAATGTGTTGAATAGTTTGGTTATAAATAACCTAATGTGAAGACCAGCACGACATCCATATTCGGTCCCACGTGTAAACGCTGGGTTTGGCGTCCAGGCTCCGACCTCAGCCATGTTGGAGTGATGGAGAGATGACCAGCTGAAATGAGGAGACAATCTCTGACATACTGAAGCCCATTGATAGCAGCTGAGATGGTGGAGGGGCAGAAACAAAAAGCAGACCGGAGGGAGCAGCAGCAGCAGAGCATTGGGACATGACAAGCAGCTTAAATAGTTCAAATTGAAGCATTTCTGATGTCCTGTGACGTTTATGAAAGAACTCACTTGAGGCAGCAACACAGCTGAGTTTTACTGCCTGAACTAAAAACAACATTCTGACATTCATTGCATGGGAAAACATTCACATACGCTCATGTACATATCCATACCACAGAAGTCGATAACTGATTTCTAGGTAATTGAAGCGAAAAACACATGCAGCACATCTAATAATAGTCTTAATGTTAGTTTTACCATTATTATATTTACTGGGTTGACACTATATATGATTAAAAAGTGTTTTCTCAGCCAAAGACTAAACCCTGAATTAAGAAATCTTTTCATACTTACAGAGAGACTGACAAGCTCAGTCTTTGATGATTGAGTGTGAGAGATTCAAAACTCACACGGAGCACTTTATTTAATAATTATAATTACAAAATGTGGTTCCTCGTTGGTGCAACCTTTCTGCTGAAATATAATGAACGTTTAATCTCTAATTCAGCCTAGCTATGATGGGAGAAGGGATTGTGTAATTCTTGCATTTCACAAATAAAAGTAAAACAAAACAGAGAAAAAAAAATATATTCTCATTAGCCGTCTGAGATGCAAGCTTTCCACACCTACTGCCAAACGGTGTTTTTCCACAGTGACGCTGTAGCTGAGCTTCACTCTGCTGTCAGCAGGCCCATGCAGTGAAGTTTTGCTGGCACAATGTGAATATTTTTCTGCTGCAGTGCACAGCAACATGTTTGCTATGATGACAGGATGGAGGTGTTTTCGTCACAGGTCGCAGCGGGTGCTGTCACGTGAGGCGAAAACCAAAGAGAGTACAACAACACAGACTTTCAGCTTGACTGCGTTGAACAGCAACAACTGTTGCTCCGAAGCGCTGCGTCTCTATCATTTAGAAAACAAATTTGTCTTATTTATTTATTTATTTATTTATTTATTTATTTTAATATAATAACCGGCTTCAGATTTGCAGCCACATAATCGGCCTGAACCTGAATATAATTTCAGTAGATATGGCCTAAAATAGATTGTGAAAATGTGAAAAGTCAAAACATTAATTGCTCAGATGCTGCATCCTGTAAGCCTGTTGTGTATAGATGTCATTGTGGTTTGGCTTGGCTCACTGCAGGATAATATAAATTGATCTGGGCCTCTGGAAACACCCTAAAAAACATGTTGTGTCTATTACAGGGACACGCAGGCTGCTGGGCCCAATTCAGACCTCAGTGGTTGCCATTTGAGACTTTCTTTGGAAAGTCCTAAACTGTTTGCTGTAATCAGATCTGATCTTTTGTAATCTGATGAGCTGGGACACATTTCTGTGTAGAAAATGGAAATCTGTGCAGTATTTCTGATGATACTTCAAGTTTAATTCTGTCTTTTTCCTAATCCTCCTGAGAACCGAAGAAAAAAAGTGTCTTCCAATTTCATTTTTTTTTGATTTTCCACCTATTTAGGCCAAAATGAACACCTTAGCATTTTATTTTTTTTAATATTTTTTTTATTAAAATTTTACAGCATGTCCATTGTAGTGGACGTCGGGACTATTTCAGTCTAAATTATGACAGAACTTAAAAAAATGGAAAAATGTACAGATTATTGTTTAATGAATCACATTTACCCAACAAGAGGTCAAATTTGAAAAATACATTTAATAATCAGAAAATATCAATTTCTGGTTGCAGTCTATTGCTTGTTAGTTGAAATAAAAACCAAAACTGGCTGCAAACTGCAGGGGTGTCGCTAAACACTATTGCCCAAAAAATGAAGACTTTATTCATTTTTACTTAATTAATTGTTTACTTTTTATTTATTTTGAACATAATAGAAATATAAAATACATGAACAAGGACTTTCTTCTGAATATCAGCACACATGGCCTATCTTGGCTTTCCCAGAGTCAAAATCTTCTGGACTAAAAAAAATCAAAATGCCAGTTATTAGCAGGAAAATGATGAGGAATACGTTCTGAAAACTTCTCATAGGGTCTTGCAGCACCTGGAACCATTATGATGAACCAAAGAATACCAAAGCCACACCAATTACCAGAAGATGGGCCACTGTGAACAGAAGGGAGCACCTTAGCTGACTGTCACAAAGTGGTTTGACGATTATCCTGTGGTGATGGCCTCCACCATTTATGGGAAAGATCTAAATGATATTTGCAGTTGATGGTCAAACAAAGAAAAAAACTTGTGTCCATGATCTTTAGGACCAAATGTTGAGCTTTCATCGAATGTCGACCAGAACCAAGAAATGGACAATCCCATCACAGATGCCGGGCCCTAGACAAACATACACATTAATCCTGGCCCACCTAGCACAGTGACTTTCCTGCTCTCTCTCTGGCTCTAATGGTGGGTTCACACCAAATGTGTTTTGAATGTCAGGCCCATCTGGTTTACATTCAAAGTCTATGTGGAGGCGCGTTGAGGGCCATGGAGGCGCGTTCTGAACGTCTAGCGCAGTGCGATTTGAACCATTGGGCCAGTTTTTTATGACGTTCCTCATAGACTGTGAATGTAAACCAGACACACCTGATGCTCAAAACCCTTTTAGTATGAATGCACCTAAAGTTCACACGTGTCAAATTTGAAGTGTCAAGTGCGTTTTTGACATGCATAACGCGTTTGGTGAGAACGGACCATAAGTCTGTGTCTTCATCAGATTGTCCTGGATCTGATGAAGTTCCCTACCAGAGGCTGATATTTATTATCCTCATCTTCATCTGACAACTCCAGATCTGAATCTCCCTCTACTATCTTGTGGAGAATCCAATTTCACATCTTTCTCCTACAACAATGTGGAGTCATTAAATACACTGAAATGGTCCTGATGTCCATTATAATTGACATTCAGAAAAGGTCTGTTATTTCTAAACAGAAATTATTAAATTGTTTTACTGGTCAAAATATTATTATTGGTATTTAATTAACAAGAATATAAATAGTTATCATGACAAAAATAACAAAAGAAAAAAAGATTTGACTCGTCTACCTTCTTTCTGTAAAATGTGGTTTCTGGCAGGTAGGCCATTTTGATTTAGGGAAAAAAGGGACTTCCCGGTATGCAAACCTNCCGTAGTTTGGGGACCCCTGATCTAAATGATATTTGCAGTTGATGGTCAAACAAAGAAAAAAACTTGTGCCCATGATCTTTAGGACCAAATGTTGGTCATAGTGATCCAACATTTGGATCTTTATGACCAAATGTTGAGCTTTCATCGAATGTCGACCAGAACCAAGAAATGGACATTCCCATCACAGATGCCGGGCCCCAGACAAACATACAAATTAATCCTGGCCCATCTAGCACAGTGACTTTCCTGCTCTCTCTCTGGCTCTAATGGTGCGTTCACACCAAATGTGTTTTGAATCTCAGGCCCATCTGGTTTACATTCAAAGTCTATGTGAAGGTGCGTTGAGGGCCATGGAGGAGCGCTATGAGCTTCTAGCGCGGTGCGATTTGAACCATTGGGCCAGTTTTTATGACGTTCCACATAGACTGTGAATGTAAACCAGACGCACCTGATGCTCAAAACCCTTTTAGTATGAATGCACCTAAAGTTCACACGTGTCAAATTTGAAGTGTCAAGTGCGTTTTTGACATGCGTAACGCGTTTGGTGAGAACGGACCATGAGTCTGTTTCTTCATCAGATTGGCCTGGATCTGATGAAGTTCCCTACCAGAGGGTGATATTTATTATCCTCATCTTCATCTGACAACTCCAGATCTGAATCTCCCTCTACTATCTTGTGGAGAATCCAATTTCACGTCTTTCTCCTACAACAATGTGGAGTCATTAAATACACTGAAATGGTCCTGATGTCCATTATAATTGACATTCAGAAAAGGTCTGTTGTCAAAATATTATTATTGGTATTTAATTAACAAGAATATAAATAATTATCATGACAAAAATAACAAAAGAAAAACATATTTGACTCGTCTACCTTCTTTCTGTAAAATGTGGTTTCTGGCAGGTAGGCCATTTTGATTTAGGGAAAAAAGGGACTTCCCGGTATGCAAACCTATTACATGACACATCCCTGGAAAGCCCAGGATGTCCTCTAAAGAGTACTGTAGGGCTAGAAAGGGTAACTCAAAGTATGAATAAAAAATAAGCTTCAACAAAATGTCCATTATAATGGACATAAGTGTATGGGCCGGGTCTCAGGAGGATATTTACTCGTATTAGGAATTGTGGTACCATTACATTTCCAGTCAGAGGTTTACATGAACTTATCATCAGTATGAAAGTATTTTATTTTCTGGCTTTTAATTATTGATCCTGCTTGTCCCCTCTCTGTCACAGTTACACTTTTGGATTATTTTTTTTTGACAACAGTTCAACAACAACAAAAATATTTAAATGAATAAAAAAAATAATAAAAAAAACTGGGTGTACAACTTTAAAAACTATAATTTTTCCACTTTAGTTAGGCTCAGAATGAATCCATACACACTCAAATATTTACACACACATTCACTTCAATTTGATCAAAAGTTTTCTCAGAAATTGTGGAGAGACCGAACACTTTTGTCATGAACAACAACTAATTACATTATTTTGGTTGCATCTTTCTTCTTGTTGGAAATAAATGAAGCTGAATATTCGTCTCCTCTTGTCATAAAATGTCTCCTTACAAGATTAGTGACTCGTCCATGTAGGCAGTCGCAAATTTCATTCAAGCTTGAAGGGATTACCCTGACCTCTGACTGCGTTTACAGGCTAGTTAACGCCAGGAAACCAGTCAATTGGAATAAGATTGTTCATTTCTGATATAAAGAGTTGTCAAACATTCAGGCAGACTTTTCAGATTGCTGTTAAAGGGACTGTTTGCAACTTACTTAGAGAGAATTAGGCATATTTTAAAGGTGTATAAATATATTCAAACCTGTGTGGATTAGAGAGAAGTCACAGCCCCTTCACATTTGTACATTCAGTTCTAGTTTTTAAAATTAATTAATTGATATTTTATAACCAGTCCATGCTGGGAAAAGAACAATTCAATTCCATTTGTAAGAACCAAAAATTACCATGATATCCTTGCTGATGACAAGTTTATGTAAATTTCTGAACAGCACTGTAAATTTGTTTTTAGAGCCATTAATCTACATTTTTTGAGTTGTATGGCTCTTATTGTTGTGACTTTGTGTTTTTACTCATCATTTTAACCTTCTAAAATGGTATTTTTCAAAACACCTCTTCATAATTGTCACACATCTACAAGTCCTTTGACCGGTATTTGAATTCTACACGTTACTCCTCACTGCTTTTACCACTAATGTACAACATTTATGAAGAAATAATCCCCCGAATGACAAAAGAGGACTACTTATGCATATTTAACTGTGTTTATTTGTGGGTTCTCTGCGCAAAAAAAAAAATAAAAAATGTGCGTCCATGTTTGTGTTGGCCACAGCAAATAGGAGAAGATGGCACAATGACAAGGGAGAGCAATGAATATTAAATCAGAAGGTCAGTTCAGACTAAGTAGAAGCAGCAATCAATGCACAGCACGCACACACACGCACACACACAAGCAAACAAACAGGACTGGGTAGCTACCTACACACTCCTACACAGTTCCTTTTTAAAACCTGCACAATTCCTTTGTAAATAATGTACACCTACACACTTCCCTTTAATCTTGCCTTGCTGAACGGAGCAACTCAACACAATAACATCTGCACACTGTCATTAAGCTGCAGAGGATAAGACGACTAAGAGGCTAATGCCACCAAGAGCCAAACACTGCCAGAGGATGTTTTCTCTTCTAGTCAATAAGTTGACAAAGTTGTTTTTTTTTTAGTTAATTATTTGCATAGAAAATGAGGCCTTTAAACCTATGCAATGCATTTAAATGAAAGAATAACTCTAAATCATTCATGGTTCTCTCACTGCTTCGCCTCAGATTTGAAATGATGTTTTCACTCGCTGAATATAAGATTATTCAGCATGAACAGAGAGAAACTTGATCTTCATATTTAATGCGCCCCCTCATGTCACACTCATCAACTTCCTCCCTGTTCTGACAGAGGCAGGCAAAAAGGATCCACCTCTCCTTTATCGTCTACATCAAACCGTGTGACGTCTAATAATACATAATTATGACATATGATGGATGATGGCATTATGGAGCCTGAATATCACATGTATTCATATCTGTTTAATCACAGCAACTCTGAGCTGAGTATTCAGATGACTGTGGTGCTGTTATATCTCTCCAGGAGGGCAAGAGTAATTCATTTGAAGAAGATGTGTTCATAAATAAAAATGTCACTATAGGGTGCTGTGATAAACTATTTGCTCCCTTACTTATTCCTCATGTTGGTACCTTTTTTCCGCCACACTTACTCTTTAAACAAATGGTAATATCAGATAAAGATAACCTCAGACGTACAAAATAGATTTTTGTTTTTTAATTATATTTTCATTAAACAAGGGAGCAAAACCCTTGGTCAAATTTAAGTCCAAACTTAAACTCAGTGAAACTGCTGTTTTTTTAATCCTTCAGATGTTTGTAACCCTTTCCAGACAGTTGGATTTCAGTGAGTTTGTTCCTGAATTTCTTTAGATCCCAGCATGGTGTGTAACTTTCTGAGATCATTTTACCTGATTCACGGGATCTGACGGAATCTGCTTCAGAGAAGTCTTGGCTCTGCAGGTCTGACAGTAATCCACCCTGAGTGTGACTGGTTAAATTTAACACAGCTTCCCCAAAAAGTGTAAAGTATGTCCATTGTGACCATCCAAAAGTGTTGACATTTTTCAGCATGAAGGTCCTGGGTTTGAATCCTTAGCTCTTTCTTTCTGCATGCAGCTTGCATGTTCTCAATCTTCATTCTTCTCTCAGACTTCCTCCCACAATCTAAAAACATGACTGCTAGGATTATTTATTTGTCTTTAGGTATGAGTGTGTGTGTGCATGGACTGGTGACCTGTCCAGAGTGAAAACCGCCTCTTGCCCAATGACAGCTGGAGACAGGTGGCTCCTCCAGTTTTCTATTCCAGTTTTTCTACAAAGAAAAACTGGAATAGCTAATGGATGGATAGATTGGAAGATTATTTTTATATATATTCAACCCACATGATATTATCGGTTTCTCTTTAAGTCACAGCTACGTGATAATTCTTCTCTGTTTTCAATGAACTTATTAACTAAACACCAAAATCATTAATCAGTAAAATGGAAAATTTAATAGTATTAAAAGTCTGCAAGGCGAGCAATGAGCAGAGGTTATTACCTCTCTTTAAGGAAAGGAAGAGATTATCATAAAGTACTTCACCTTCACAGTTAATCAAACATGGAGAGCTGTTATTACATTAAGAAAGCAGGCTATCGCTGACACTTCTCCAATCTATAATGGAGTTTCTGGCAACGCGTTCGTTTTGTTGAGTGAGCAGTTTAACATGTAAAAGAACAAGGCCACACCAATGAGCTCGTCAGCCAAAGCAATCAAAACTGCATTCACTTGTGCTGCGGTTCAATACGAGCTCCAGCAGAGATGTCCAGCAACAACAATGGTCCCCACCCATCAGCGCACGTTATCTTTCCTTCAGGCCGGCCAGCCTGGCTGTGATCAATCAGCTCAAAAACCAACCAGAGGTGAATTTTCACTTTTACGTTGGTGCATTGATTCAGGCATTGAGTTAATTACTGGAGACAGTGAGAGACTGAAAGGGGTGATCCATATGTGCTTAAGAGCACAAAAACTGCTTCACTTATCAGTACTTTCTTTCTTCTTTCAGAATTTACAGATTTACTGAGGAGCCACATGGTGATGAAGAAGAAGTGTTCGTACCATTTAAACTGTTGTGGATTTTCTAACTTGAAACTTCAACGTATTTTCAGACATTTTATGTAACAGATCAACACAAAGTACTGCAAAATTATGAAGTGTAAAGGAAAAGTGCACATTGTTTCCATAAAAAAAATAAATAAATATTTGGTCAAGTCATACAACTATTCTCACAACCATTTTAACTGTAAGTTTTTGCAGAATGTCTCTAACACGTGATTATACTTCAACCAGTAAAATTACAGCTCTGGAAGTATGCTTAGAGAGATTATCCAGCACAAAGCTGATCCTCTGCCCCAGTCTCAAGTTGACTAATAGAGTTTTTTTTTCTAGAATTGCTCTATATTTAACTTTAATTATTTTTCCTATCAACTCTAACCAGCTTCTTTTGCCTACGGAAGAAATGCATCCTTTAAGCATGATGCTATCACTACCAAGTTTCACTGTAGGGAGTGTCCAGAGTGGTTTACATTACACTCTGGTGAACTCTTCTCTAATTTGATGACTTCAAAAAGCAACTGGATGCAGTAAAATGTATTTATTATACTAAAATAGCTGTATAAAAACACCTGCAGCTTTTGGGGGGATTTTTATGTGTAAGATACTTTTAAACTGTGACCTGCTTTGTGTGAAACACATTGATGTTAGTGGATGTAATGTGTGCAAGGGACTGCATGTAAATGCTCACAAAAAAAAACAAAACAAAACAAAACAAACAAAAAAAATAAATAACATGTTCGCCCCGAGCTTCACATGTAAACAGAGTAATGTCATCGGGGGGTCGGTCCACGTTTTCATGTTGTGCAGCTTTGTGTTTTGCTGACACTGGCTTCACTTCTTTATTGTTTGGGAACCATACAGTCGATGTGTTGTATAAATAAAAACAGTAACAACAAAGGCAAGAAATCGGACTTTTGAAGTGGTCATCGCTTTAACACGAAATTACCACTTCCTCGAAAAAGTCCCCTATATTTTGTCCGAGTACAAAACCAAAACAGTTTCTTTTATGAACATTAAGTAATGTTAAATAAATCTCTCTTTTTTTTAAACTTTTAAAATAAAACCCTTGTGTTATGATACCAAAAAGAATCAAACAAAACGGCAGTAACAAACAAGACAGAGGAAAAAGAAAGAAAGAAATTAAAAGTCAATAAATAACACGGGGATTACACTGAGATCAAAAACATCAAAACAGCAGAGCCACAACAATATGAATCAGACACCGCAGGCTTCGGCTATAATCTGTTTTGGCTTTTGACTAATGAGATGAGGCGGAGGCGGGGTGGGGAGCGTGTGTGTGTGTGTGTGTGATGTTTTGATGCCAACAATACATGTTTGTACTGTTCATTTGAGGAGGGGCCTAATGTGGCAGTCAGTGGTGCATGACCAGGTCTAATCCTTTCCTCCAACCATCACTTTGTCCCTAATCTTATCTCATCAGTTCGTGCTATTCTAATCTACTTTTTGAAAGCTTATCAAGCTAATCGTTACAAACAGTGACAGTGCAGGAGGGAAGGCCACAATGTTATGTGTTTGTGACTCAGCTGTTTTGTATTGCAACATCAGCCACAATTAGATCAGCAGGTTGAAGTTTCTCCCATATCAGTTTTCTTTTGACCGGTTAGGGCTGTTTGTTTGCATGAGTGATAAGATTTTGAACAACAAAAGACAAAAATACCCAGATAAGAGCTCGGAGAACCAGGAAGAATGAAACTATTTGAGGGAGATGTGCGAGTCAACGAGATGGCCCATTTCAAGCCCCGTAAATCAGGTTTGGCTCGCCCTTTTAATTTACTTGCAAATTAATGCACCGCGCCATGTAGTGTAAGGAAATAAATATTCATGTAGCTAACTAAGAAAAGGGCAAGGACGTATCACAGACTCCACCGGGCTGGCCACTCAAATAAACATCGTATTGGTATTTTAAAGATACATTAAATTTCTCAAGCTTCATGGATTATGCAGAAGGAAGGAGTCATTCTCCCTGCCCCTGCTTTCTCCTCACGACACCCCCACTGTGTTTCTGTTTATACTGGCTGTCAGGTCATGATATTATACAATCAAATACCTTAAATACTCCTGACATAGACAGTCTAATGAGAGAAAAAAAATACAGCAAGCTAATACTGATGTAAAGCAGCACATTCATTACACTGATATTGTGCTTTTTTGCTTGCACCGTGTGTAACAGTTTGTTACCTGTGTGACATGCAAGAAAGCATTTGCCTGCTAGAAACTGCCTCACAAAAGTATTCAAGTTCTTTGAATTTTTCAGATTTTGTTGCAATCACAAACACGAATGTCTAACTGTGAAACATATGTGTGTGCTTCAGACAAAAAATAATCTGTGGAGAATGGCGTATACTCATCCCTCTTTATTCTCAAACTTAATTAGTGAATGCGGTCCAACATTTCAGCCTACACGCAAAGAATAAAACACTACCACTACACATCCACCTGGACACGCTGTCTACTCTGTCAAACACGGTGGAGGCAACATTATGCTGTGGGGATGCAGATGAGACTACATGGGGAGCTGAAGGAAACTCAAAACAAGGCAAAGTTGGTAGAAATCATGTAAAAAGCTGCAAAAGACTCGACTGAGGTTCACCAAACAAATGGAAAACCTGCAACAGTCAGCCAGAGTCCCAATGAAATTGTTTAGAGATCAAAGCGTATCTCTGTTTTAGACTGAGGAGTTCAAAACCCACAGCCAAACCAAATCGAGAACCATTAGAAGTTCTTGAAAAATGCTATCCTCAATAGCAGAAAAGTTTAATTAAAAAAAAAAAAAATCATGCAGGCTTGTTGTTTTTCTTTCACTTGCTGTGCACCACTTTGTTGTCTAGCTATAGTAAAATTACAATAAAACATGTTTTTGATTGGATTATGACAAAATGCAAAACATGTCAAAGGGTATGAATACTTCTGTAAGACAGCTTGAAATTTGCTACTTATATTTCGCAGAACAAATTACTAACACACCCCTAAATTTGTATATATAGAGGTAAGAATGAAAAAGAGTTAAGATCAGGGAAAAGGTGGACTAATTAACCTGCACAGTGCCTCGCCAAGGACACTCAGATGCTGAGCCAGCACCTTGGATGTACAGTAAATGATGATGATCTACACTGAAGAAAATGTCACAATCGCAGGATACAACACTGTTCAAAATTATGTCTATTACGGCTTGGTTTTGTTCACACCTTTAGTGAAAACAGACATGAAAACGAATGCCTATTTGAATGCGGTTCCCTCTGCTTCCTGTGTTTGACCTGCATTCATAACTGTTAGGACACAGTGTACTACTTGCTTTTGTCAGTGAAACAGCACCATCCTTCTGCTGAGCAGGATGAGCTGCATCTCTCTTTCTCTCTCCCTCCCCACAGGAAGTTGGGCTGGCTGACAGACTTCTGCCTCTCTCAGGCTACATGACTAGCAGAGCACACCAAGCTGGCTCCTGCATTTCATTCTGACGCACGCCTTCAGCTGGTGACGCAGTGAATAGGGGAGAGTTATTTTTTGCGTCATTTTTGGCTTGACCATATATGGGTGTTTTTTTTCTTTCTTTCTTTCTTTTTTTTTTAAGTTGCATGCAGTAATTTTGGTTTGATGTTGAATATGTGAATTGTGCTTGAGCCTTTCTTACCCTGCATTTTTGTGCAGATGGACACGGCCTGTCTCTGAGCAGCTCCAGGCAAACACAAATATGCAGAAGGTTAACAGGTTATGTTAAACAGCAACACACATTTCATGAGTTCCTACAATAGTTGGAGTGGAAGGGAAAATAACGTAGAGTTTCGTGAATTTCTGAACAAGTGCCAGCATCTCAGTGCCAGCAAGTATAAATTTATAATAATTTTAAAAATTGAATACATATGAATGGGATTCTTGTTTTGTAAATAAAATTGTATTGATATTTACTCTTTATACTGTAAATACTAATTTAGGTTATTTAAAAGCAAAATAATGTAAAAAACATTATTTGTAATGCAAGAAAAAACATTATAATTATAATTATTAGATATTTGTTATCTTTAAACAAAATATTAAATACTGTTACTATGTTATTATTTCCAAATAATAAGTTACAATATTTTCTGCCAAATAGTTTTTCATCCTTAATGTTGATATTAACATATCATTTTAAATAACATATAAAAGATTGCTAATTATGAAAGTAAATTCAAAACTAAAACTGAAATAAAAAGTTACTAACTAGCTTTTTACAAAATAAATTGTCTTTACTTTGTAAAATGCAACATAATGACACAAATACTTAAATATCAAAGAAAAAGGCACATGTTGGCTAATCAATCCAGATTCATAACGTTGGTGTTTTGTTTCTACAAGATTGTTTACAAAATAACTTAATATTTAATTGATCTTTGTCTAATTCATAGTCTTGATCTTTTATTTTGCGAATATACTATCATTACAAAAATGATAATATGAACAAAAAAGTGTATCAGTCGGTGTTTTATAATCCACCCAAAGATTTATACAACAAGGTCTTATTCGGTTGTCTTTTTGGGTCCATATCCTGCTAAAAGAAAAAAAAAAGGGATCATGGGAGTAGATTCTATAAATAAAGCTACGCTGCTGTGTGACTACGCGTAAATGAGTCGGAAGAGGGCAGAGTGATAGTAGGAGGGCTTTCTCCTCCTCCTCTCTCTCCAGCATTCATCCCGTTTCCACCAATGAGCACAATGAGCTCAGGGCGCACCGCCCACTGCCGGTGTGTGTGTGTGTGTGTGTATGTATGTGTGTGAGTGAGTGAGTTTTTTTCTCCTTCGCCTTTCCCTTCCTTTTTTTAAGCCAAAGCTGGATGTGTAGATCGTCACATGTTGTTTCCTCTCTTCAGTCTGAACATCAGCCGGCATGTGTTATTTATTGCTTGGCTGCGGGAGAAGACGAGCGCAACGTACGGCTCTGGAAATAGAGGATTAAAAATAAAGCGCGGAGTTTCTTTTTTTTCTTCTTCTTCTTCTTCAAGCGACTCCTGCAAATTCAAGCGCTGCGGTCTGGTCTGGACTAGAGGAACACGAGAATGGCGAGTCCGCCTGCAACGGGCGGTCAGGCGCTGATGACCAGCACTAGTAATACAAACGCCAATAACAGCGCAAAAAAATGTGGATACCTGAAGAAGCAGAAACACGGACACAAGCGCTTTTTCGTTTTAAAGGAGCCGTGTGAAGGATTCCCTGCCCGGCTGGAGTACTACGAGAACGAGAAGAAATGGAGAAACAAGTCCGCCGCTAAGAGAGTTGTTCCCCTGGACTGCTGCCTCAACGTCAGCAAGAGAGCGGACGCGAAACACAAGTATCTTATTGCTCTTTACACCAAGGACGAGTATTTTGCCGTGGCGGCGGAAAACGAACAGGAACAGGAGAACTGGTACCGGGCGCTGACGGACCTAATGGCCGAGGGGAAAGTGTGTGACGGCTCGGCGTCCAACTCTGCGTCCTCACTGGTTGGCTTCGACGAGTCGAGTTACGGTGTAATAACGCCGGTGGCCGCCGCCTACAAGGAGGTATGGCAGGTTAACCTCAAATCCAGGGGACTGGGACAGAGTAGGAATCTGACCGGTGTGTACAGGCTCTGTCTCTCCAGCCGAATGATCAGCTTCGTTAAGCTCAACTCGGAGGTCGCCTCTGTCGTACTACAGCTGATGAACATCCGAAGGTGCGGCCATTCCGACAGCTTTTTCTTCATCGAGGTGGGTCGATCTGCAGCCATCGGTCCAGGGGAGCTGTGGATGCAAGCTGATGACTCAGTAGTGGCTCAGAATATCCACGAAACTATCCTAGAGGCCATGAAAGCCATGAAGGAGCTGTCGGAGTTCCGCCCTCGCAGCAAAAGTCAGTCATCTAGCACCAACCCCATCTCTGTGCCAACAAGGAGGCATCTGAATAATCTCCCACCGAGCCAGACCGGCCTCCCCCGGAGGTCCCGTACTGACAGCACCTGTGCCACATCTCCTGTGAGTAGTAAATGCCTGTCTTGTCGTATACGCACGGCCAGCGAGGGCGATGGCACCATGACACGCCCAATGTCTGTCACCGGGAGCCCCCTCAGCCCAGGGGTCCACAGGACCCTCCTGAGCCGGTCTCACACCATAACAGCACGCCCCTCCTTGACTTTTGAATCTTCTACTCTCCAGCATAGTAAGTCCATGTCTATGCCCCTGTCTCATTCTCCGCCTGTGGCCACCCCATGTCCAGGACATGTGTCCAACTGTGTGGACAGCAGTGTCCCCCGCCCCTCCAGCTGCAGTGCATCATTCTCAGGCTCTCCCAGTGATGCAGGCTTTATATCATGTGAGGAATATGGCTCCAGCCCTGCTGATGCACGGGACCTCAGGTTACCCCTAAGCCTTCGCAGCAACACTCCTGAATCTCTGAAAGCAGACACCCCTCCCTCCAGGGATGGGAGTGAACTTGATGGCTACATGGTGATGGAGAGGCAAAATCAGAATGGTTACCGGCGGCTGTCAGAGCTGGATAAAGTGTATCGAAAGCGAACATACTCCCTCACTACCCCCCGTCAGCAGAGGCGCCCCCCTCAGGTGTCCTCAGCTTCTCTGGATGAGTACACTCTCATGAGAGCCACATACACCAGCGGAAGCCGGTCTTCTTTGAGGTGTCACACGGCCTCACCTAAAGGAAGTGGGCTAGAAGATTACAAGGATGTTCACATCAGCTCTAACAGCCTCCAAGGTGACAGCGGCTACATGCCAATGATGCCTGGAGTTGCACCCAAGACTCCAGGGTCCAAGGACGACCCCTATATGCCCATGAGCCCTATGTGTGTTTCTGCTCCAAAGCAGATCATCAATCCACGTTCACACTCCTGCACCGCAGGGCTGGCCCCACGCACAGACTCCCCTGGGAGTATTTCTCTGGAGGACAATGGCTACATGCCTATGTGGTGTGGACACAAGATGTCAGTGGAAAGCAGTGATGGAAAACCAAGCAATGGAGAGTACCTGTACATGTCTCCCGTTGATGCTCTGGTTTCTCTCACACCCCCAGAGTACCTTCTCAGCCTCTCAGGAGACCCACACCCCCACCACAGACAGCCTTATTGTTACAGCTCCCTACCAAGATCAGTCAAAGGACAGTTGCAGCGAACTGGGTCTGCTGACACCGACCAGTATGTTGTAATGAGTTTACAGAGACAACGGATAGAAGAAGAGTCAAACGGTGGTCCCATTTCACCTGGAGAATCTGGAACCGGTAGCTCCCCAGGCACGCCAACCACTCCATCTTCTCTCCCTTCTCCTCTAAAACTGACTCGGTCAGATGGAGGCCTGTTGCACCGCAGCAGGGTGTGCCGGCCCACCCGCCTGGCTCTGGAATCCCTTCGAACACTACCATGTATGAGTGAGCATCCCCTTCCCTCAGAACCTCGCAGCCCTGGAGAGTACATCAACATTGATTTTGGTAGTGCTGCCGATGTCCCACTGTTGGAGAGCTCAGAGGCTGGAAGCGTAATGTGTACAGAGGAGGGATCACTGTCTCTGTCAGACTATGCTAACATTGACATCAACTCATCAGTTCATCTCGAATCACACCAAGGAGAAAGTTCCCACCCAGTGGGGCGTCTTAAAAATACATCTGAAGTCTTGATGTGCTCCAGCATGGTGAGCAACCAGCAGGACACACAGAGAGTTGAAGGGAAGGAGGACGAAAAGAGAATGGAGGGAGAGACAAAGACAATGGGACAGAAAGGGAGTCCTGTATGTGAGCCTGCTATTACCAAAAGTGACTACACTGAGATGACCTTTGGCCCCCCTGCTCCTTTATCTGTTCTCTGCACCACTGATGCCACCCCCGTCCCCACCAGCCCCACTGCATGTGTGAAGAGACTCAGCCTTGAAAGCAGCTTAGTGGATGTGGTGCCCCCTGTGCCAGTGGATTCTTTCCTACTTGGGGCACCATCGTTATCTCTCACTGTCGTAGATCCAGACCGGGGGGCCAAGGTTATCCGGGCTGACCCTCAGGGGCGTCGCCGCCATAGCTCCGAGACCTTCTCCTCCACCACCACTGTGACGCCTGTGTGCCCGTCTTTCGCCCATGACACCAAGCGGCACAGCTCCGCATCTGTGGAGAACGTGTCCCGCTCTGTCCACAGCTCCGAGGAGCCCGGCGAGGACCACAGCAGCCCCATGTGCAGGGAAACATCAGCGGGGTATCAAAACGGACTGAACTACATTGCCTTAAACTTGATGGAAGGGAACCTCGGAGGGGGCAGGTTAGGATCATGCGACAAATTCCTGAGGTTCAAGACGACTTGCGGCTGCAAAGGGGGTCTAAATGGGTTCAGCGCCAGCCCCTACACCAGCCTGGGATTCAAGGAGACTACTACTGCTGCTGTGAAAGGTGAGTGTTTGTCCTTATTGCACACGCCCTTTCATTCAGTAGGTTTTTCATTCATAAAGGGAGTGGTGTAAGGGTAGAGTAGGATCAAGATCCGCCTCAGTGAGCCAGAGATTGGCCACGTGTAACATCACTTCCTACATCTTTTGCACTTCTTCATGTTGACACTATCTGCAGTAAAACATATATCTTCATCCGCATCAAGCTTGTTTGGCCATTTCTTCTTTACCTTGCAGATCTTTCATAACCTCATAATTGTGACTCTGTAGTGTGTTGAAAATAACCAGCACCCGGTCATCAGCTGTGTCTCTTTTTTACTCCTCCACTGCTAATATAGTGATATGTAAACACAGGTTGCAGAAGTCTCACAGAAGTAAACCAGTTATTAACATGGCTGCTGGGTGTGGGCTGCCATGTTTAGATAGGATTAGTCACCTACTCGTTCCACCCATCCCTGAAACATCTCAAGGCTGTGTGATCCTGAGGAAGTCTTTTATCTTGTTTGAAACTGCAGAGCTATCGTGCTGGAAACAGTTTTATTTCTCTTCCCAAATAAGAGAGTCTGAATTACTATTAAGAAGTAAACAAAGGATACAAATGGAGAAAATAGTGTCTATTTTGGGTGCAGCACATTGTCTTTTTGCTCCTTCTTTGGTTTACTGAATTAGCCGAGAAGAGTCATACTATATTGTATTCTCCCTCTGCAGCCATCTTAATTTGAAAGTGCTTCTTATGGTTGTATTCTGTTTGGCTTGACGCTTCCATCATGTGTTTTGTGTGAATGGTTCGCTCTGAGCTCCCTCAGTGACGCAGTTTTCGACCACGTCAGTATGTCAGGGAAAAAAAAAAAAATCTAATCTTCTACAGTGACGCACCACATTACGATCCTACTGTAGAAGGATCTAGAATATGTTTTATTTAAAGTGTCTTGCGCTGCGTTTTGTAACCATGAAACGGCTAACATTTGGGAGAGGAGCAGCAACGGTATTCCTCCCCCCTCCATCAAAATATTACCTTTCCCCTCATTTTGTTCGGTGTTGCATCAGTGGCTTTTCGTACATGTGTAAATGGCAGGGGTTTATTTACAGAGATTGATGACCTGGCAGGGGCATGTTAGAAGTTGTTGTTTGCCTGAAAAGAAAATTCAGAGAGACGGGATCGTCATGAGTCACAAAAATCTGTGTTCCTGATGGTGAAATAGTAGAGTTTAATTAGTGTTTGTGCTTTCACAACCGGGCTTGTCTCCCCTCTCTGGTCCCAGCCAAGGCTCTCGCTCTGTGAGCCGCAGCCGGCGTGGAGCTCAGTGCAAGTCATCGGGTTCCCCAGAAAAACAAGTGAGTCAGTTGTTTATCAATTGTCAGGTACTGGGTTTCAGAGCTGGAATGTGGGCAGTGTGCAAAGGTTGCTGGGAGAGGTGAATGCTCACTTGTTTTTCTAACCTGGTGGGATGGACTTAGAGGAGCAGGAGGAGGAGGGGGTGATGGGAGGATTCTTTTCTTTTCCTCCTCTGTGAGCAACTTCACAAACATGCCAATGAAATGTTCTTTTACAAGAACAAGCTCTGATAAACATGTTTTGTATGGGGATAGTTGACTTGAAAGAGACACACGTGCACTGTAAACGTGTACTTTCCGACCTGTTGAAAATTTTCCTGGATTGTTCAATAATATTGAAACTCCTCCCTGTTTGGAGATGGTTTCGGGTAAATTCATCCTTTTGACCTTTTGTACCCCCATTTTGTCCCATTTTTAAGACAACCTAGGTTGTATTAGTTCTTCTCTCTATTGATTATTATTTACAGGATTTATAAAGAGATAAATAGTCATAAAGATTCTAAAATTTAATGTGTAATTCAGTTGAATGTTATTAGTTGACAACTTTGTATTACAGTCTTTTTCCATTTGTTTTGATGCTCATTTAGAGCCGTTTCCTCACACAATAAATGTCCAATTGAATGATCATTTATTGGAATCAACTAACTTTATTATGTTATAGACATTGACATAATGAATTATGAATTGACGTGTGATAAAACATCTCACAGTAGACATCACAATTTCACATGCCAAAAAGTCAGGTAGAAAAATTACTAAAAAGGTGAAATGACCTGGAAATGTGAAACTTGTTTGTTTATTGGGGCATTAATGATGGCAGAACTGCCTTGCCCCCACCTGTTGCTACCCAACACATTTAGCTGAAATAAGGTGAACTACAGCTTGAACTTTTTTACAAGAATGACAAAGTCTGCTGTTTGCAAATGTTTCTAGTACCATACCTTCATTCACACAATGCTATTTTAAACACTAAAATAAAGTATAACCTGCTGAATGGCTACCAGAGCAGGTAGCCTGACTAACTAGTTAATATCAATTCATTATTCTTACTGAGGAAAGAGGGGAGCAGCAACTTTAGCAGTTGCTTATATCTGTTACTAATAAATGTGACAGTATTTTAATTAATAACTGTAGTAGGAGTAATGGTAACATTTAAAAAAAAACTTTAGTGTTTTGACTACGCTTTATTGAGTAATGGGACATAAAAGGCCTAGCTATAAAGCAAACAGAGAAAATAAGCAGGGGGAAATGTTAATCAGTCTTTGCCCATTTAAAGATGAGTGACCTCTGGCATGAAAATACCAAATATTTATAAAAAAAAAAAAAAAAAAAAGCCACGCCTGTTTACTACAAGTTGACAGGCTTTGCCACATTCCACGTGTTTCCTGGGTACACTGTTGTTTGCATTCCTGCCATTCTTCATGTACATTTGGCCATCACCTGCTGTAATCTGTCATCCCAGATCACAGAAGGAAGACGCTGCTAATTTGTTACCACTTCCTGTCTGTCAGTGTGCGGAGGAAGTTCTGCAGGTTTCAGTTGGAAACGTTATTGGCCTGCGGACAGTAGCCGCATTTCTCTTTATTTGTGTTGCAAATTTCAGACTGACTCTTTTCGACTTTTCACAACGACGAAGCAAATTAGTCAAATTGCCATGTTATTCTTGTCCTTTGTACCAATGGAAAGTTTGCGCTCTAATTCTTGCAATGAGCTAAAAACAGAGTGATCTTTTTGGTCGAAAGTGGTAGTTAAAAATTATTACATTTGAGAGGCACCAATAAATTTTTCTAATTTATCTGCCCTGATCAGAAAAAGACAAACCAAAAATCTATTTTTTCTTGATTAACTAAATACTTGATGATGATTCTCCATCTATGAATACATCAAACAATTGCATGTACTTGGATGCATTTTTTTAATTTAATACAAAAATCACTTAAAGATGAAGAGAACTAGTCTTTAAATTAATTTGTTTTGTCAAAACAAACATCTCTATTAAAGAACCTGCAGCACATTCTCCCTCTTTTATAAGGGATAGCTGGAAAGAAAGGTCAGAATGTCATTTTGTCAAAGAAAGGAGATGCATATCAGTCAGGAAAAGCCTGATTGGTGAAGCCTTACCTTACACAATTACAGATTAAATTTACTGACCTTTTCTTTGCAGAATCTGAAAATTCCCTCCTACCGCAAGTTGAATAATTTTTGATGTGAACTCTTCGAGGTGTGTCCACCTTTGTTTATGCCTCACGGCTCTTTTTCAAAAGAGACTAAATCTACCTGAAGGACGCGCAAAAACATGTTTTGAAAATGTAGAGGAGGCTTTCGGCCAAATTTAGACTGCTTTGTCAGTTTTTCCTAATGCCCTGAAGTGAACTCTGATGGAAACACAGCTTTTGTCATTTACTCGTCTGGGTGTCAGGTGGTGTTGTGTTGAAAGGATTATGACAAATCCACTCACTTAAATTTCTATGTTTCGGTCAGAACAGGTAAAGGAGCCCTGTTTGGTGTTTTAACACCTTCTCTTTATTCCTTTTGTTTCCCCCTTTTTTTAAGACTACCTGCTAATGTTCTTCATCATCCTTCTGTTGTTTCTCACCCCCAATTTTCCATTATTTTGTTTTTTTTTTGTTTTCTAATTTATTTTTTTTATACGCAACATTTGGTTCTTTGAATCAAAGCAGTCCTGCACGGGTGCAGACGGAGGGGGGAAAACTGACTCACGCTCTCCATTTGTGGGCCCAGACTGCTCGCCCACCCCCTATCCCCGAAAATACACACACCCACCAGTCACACATTCTGACTTTGTGTGCCACTACCATGTGCGTAGATATACAGCTATCAGCAGATGGTGGGTAGTGGGGGTGTGGTGGGGTCAGGGGTTTCTGCACCTGCCCCGCCAAGCAGTACTCACTGGTTATCTGGCCCCTCCGAGGAGAGTGACAATACGGCAGTGACTGGCCACCATCTGCCACCACAACAACAGAGGGAGAGGGTGTGTGTGTGCGTGTGTGTGTGTGTGAGAGAGAGAGAGAGATGGGAGGTGGGGGTGTGGCCAAGCAGTTTCAAGAAGCCAACCCGAAACCCTTCCCCCCTTTCTCTCCTCATGTGCGTCCTCCTCCTCCCCCATTCCTCCTCGTCGTCGCTCTTCAAGACCGTGGTTTCTGTTTTTCAGGAGCCATGTGAATCCACTCCCCCCGAGCCTTTTTATATTCACACATCCAGTGCAAATGGTTGCTTGTTGTTGTTTATTGAATCTCTGATTGGGTTTTACACACAACTCACTGGCAATTGTTTGTGCACGTTAGAAAATGGTCCCGCTTCTCATTTCAGCCTCATTTCCTCCATATTACTTGCATCTCCGTTTTAGGACACAGTGTTGTGTGCATCCTCACCTGTCCCAAACACCCCCTGGCCTGCAGACTCACGTAGGCAGCGTCTCTGATACATAACTCTTTGAGCAAAGTAGGACGGGATGTTCCAGCGCAAGATCAAAACAAAGTTAACCTCACGTATCCTCAATTTAGCTTGGAGGTAAGACGGATTACATTCTCGTCAGGATTAGACATTGTTCAGTAGCTTGTTTTTCGAAAGGTGAAGCAGCGACAGTGGCTCTGTGTGTGTGATGCTAGTACGCAATTGGTGTGTTCGTCCTGTACCCAAACACATGGCAGGTGAGAGGGATCTAATGTAAGGACAGCTCACAAATCTGACGTTTATGAACACACGATGTTCTGCAGTCACGTATGATGACTTTCTGTTTCTGGACTGGAATTGTGCCAGTTGTTTGTTTTAGTGGAGAATGGAGCTGTCACATCCATTATCTCAGACACCTGAATTAAAATTAGAGCACATGTTGCTCTGATAATTGATTGATGGATTAGGTAATTACTCCAAGCCAAACAACTAGGTGTTGCCTCATTTCAGCTCCGTGGGTTTATTCTTTGTATTGATTTATTTGGATAGCTGCAAACTAAACATCTGCCTTGTATGAGATTCTGATGCAATAATTATTTTGATTATAAAACATTAGCATTTTTTTTTTAAAGGTTGTAGAAAGCAGAAATGGCTGAAATTTTCACACTTATGTTGGAAGTACATTTTTTAGTTGCAGATGCATCCTTTGCTACAAAAAGTATTAGATTATTTGTTTATTTGCACGTTTTAATATTTTTCTAATATTGTACAAAAAAGGCTTACGTGGTTGAATTAAAAATCTGCAAAATGTGCCGTTCTTTTTTTTATCAGATTTTTATCAGACTTTTTCTGGCTTTTCAGTACAAGGACTTTGAACCAGTCAAAATAATGAACAGTTATTCATATTTACGCTCAAATGCACATTAAAGTAAATGTATATTGATTTATTGACTCCTAATGATGTCAATAATTTGTTTATATGCATTTGTTGAAGGGGAAAAACAAAAGATTCTAATTTGTCCGTATCGATTCTGTACTTTTGTGAGAGTTGGTGTGGGACAACAGCCTGTCTTGCTGTTGTTGTTGTTGTTGTTGTTGTTGTTTTGTTGGTCAGGCAGAGAGAGTTGTGGGAGGTCAGCCGGTGTTTGTTTGGCCTGAGAGCTGCTGCAGATCAGGGAGGAGCTGACCAGGTTCAGGAATGTAAACAAAGCGGACCTTGTCCGTTCCTTCGTTTGCCGGCCCGTCTTTCAGACAGATGGTGACATAAACTGGCGGTTCATCTGCAAACAGAGAGTGAAGAGCCGGAGAGGAGTCTGCTAATACATAACTGTGTCTCTGAATGGAGCAGGGGGCTAATTTTAGCCTGAGTGAACTAAATAAATAATGAACAGAGCTTGTGTGTGTCTGTGTTGGTGTGGGTGGGCAGGTACGGGGCCGGGAGTGGGGGGCAGGAGGGTGTTTTTTTTTTGTTTTTTTTTGTAGCAGGGAGAGGTGGGGGCGTGTGTGCATGTGCTTGTAAAAAGGAGGAGGGGTAGGGGCTACTGAGTTCATCCCCCCCTGCTGGATCCCCTCCTCCCAGTAACACACCCACTTTCCCAAACCTTCCAGCCTACCCCTTTTCTTCGCTGCAATCTTCTTGGGTTTGAAAAGTGCCGTGTGTGGCCGTCTTTGCAAGTATTGTTCTTAGAAGGAATGAAAAAAAGAAATAAAATAAAATAGATAGAAGAGGGGTGATGCATCACTTTGTTTTTAGCAGCCACACCTGGTTGTTGATCTGAGCTGGTGAGGTGATTCAATTCTCCTTCCCGGCAGATCGCACTCATTCTCACCCAAGTGCTTGCCTCTACAGGCTGCTGACTAGCCCATCCCCTCACACACATTTGGATCGGTATGGTCTCCGAGTCCCATGACCTCACTGCATTCCCGTTCCTCTCTGTCAGGTTCGTTCTGTTACTGTGGTTTTTCCACCGCTTCCCACCCCGCCATGTCTGTTTTCCTCCCTCTCCGCCAGCACAGGTGGCCTCACGAGTAAAATCAATTATCCGGTTATTCAAACGAGCTTTTCCAGATCCATATTTTTGCATCCTGGACAACAACTCCCCCTCAAGCAACTTCCCTGTGCTTTTATTTTTTGTTTTTTTGTTTTCCTCTTTACAACTAACATTACTATCTACGTTCTCCTTCAAGCCAGAATATATAGAGCAGAGATAGAGAACAGAAGTGTGTGTGTTTGTATGTTTATGGTGGGAAGGGGGTGGAGGAAGGGTGGGAG
Organism: Poecilia formosa; assembly: GCF_000485575.1. NCBI lineage: Eukaryota > Metazoa > Chordata > Actinopteri > Cyprinodontiformes > Poeciliidae > Poecilia > Poecilia formosa. Next base: position 357,257 of record NW_006800009.1, on the reverse strand, counting down.
GGGAGTATACAGGGATTCTGAATGAAAGGTTTGTTTTAGAGAATGACTATCACGTCCAGCTTTGTGAAAACGGCTCTTGTTCTTCACGGCCAGGAAGAAGCAGAGGAGGCAGCGAACGAGAGAAGAAATGCAGCCGCTATCTCTGCGTGCGTGTGTGCATGTGCGTGTTTGTGTCAGCCAGCCAAGACTTCCGCTCCTATCTGATAGCCTTGCATGCAAATGAAACCTCACAAACATGTACACAGGGGCATGAGGTCAGCACAGCTTTCCACTGAGAGACATGCTAGACGTCAGACACCGAGCTCTCAGGGTATTTGGAAGCACATGCGTTTGTCTGAGTGCGAGGGACAGATGAAAGTTCTGCTGAGGTGAAGCGTCGGTATTTTCCCTTCTTTTAGTCGTCAGGAGAGTCTTGTCGTGTTTCAGCTGCATAGTGTTAAATGCCTCACTGTTTTATCCCCCCTGCTGCCGCGTCGGTGTTCACCGGCCGAGGTACATGCAACACAAAAGCAAAACTCCTCGAAGAGCAACTGTTGTTTAAAGTGGGACCATTAAGCCCTGTCTACACAAAAGAATATTTATTTTAAACTAGTTATTTATAAAAAATAAAAAAAAGGTGGAAAACATTAGCTACTTCAAAATACAGAGGTGGAAAGAAGATATGACATTTTGTTTACAAGCAAAATATTTTAATCTTGTTTCTTGGCACTGATTGGCTGTTCTCCCAGAGCGGAAATATGGCGGATTGTAGATGTTAGATTCTGCAGTAAAACAAACAAAAAAAAAAAAACAGTTATGAGCATTTATAGAAAGGATTTGTAGTATTTGCAGATTTTAGGTTTTCCTGTTTTGCTGTCATCCTTTACCCCCACAAATACAGGGCCGTTCACTGCATAATATTAGGTCCAGGTTTAACTTGATTTTTGTGCTTTTCATGGTTATATTTCCACCAAAATATTTGAAATCCTATTTCTGTTTCTCAGATTGTGTTGTAAAAATCACTGAACAAGCATCTACCATTTTTAAATTAGCTACCAGCATTTTGTAGAAAAAAAGAAACAGTGACAGAAGGAGAGGCATGTGATTGGCTAACTGATGAGGCTAAAGTTAGCATCTGTTTTTGAAGGGTCCTATAGGAGGATTCGAACATCCTCGCCCTGGTTTTGCTCTCTTTTGAGGGAATAAATACCTTCCTTCATGGAAAGTCTGAAGTGTTTGGCATATCGAAAGCATGAAAGAAGCAAACCGATGTGTTTTGTGAGTTTGAGGTGTTTGGATCCAGTTCCAGACAGGCTGAACGATAATATCTTCTGTCTTTGGTATCATGACGATTGAACCACCACACTTATAATTGCTGAACAAAAGAGACAAACCAAGAGACACATCTACTAGTTTCAATTCCCTTCAACAGCCTGAAAGATAAATTCATATTCCAACTCTACTGTCTTACTACAGAAGGCACAGGCTATTGTAGCAGGAAGTGACACAACTTTGAGTTCATCAGGTGTGCGAGTTCAGGGCTTTTCTCATAGGTCCGAACTGCTTTTAAATACTGTTAACAAAAAAGAATGCCCCTCTAAACAAACAGAGGTTGTATTTCTTTAAAACAGTTTACCAGATCATCAGTTTTTTTTTTTTTTTTTACATAAATGTAAAGTTTTACACAGTCAATAAATAACACCCGAATGGTTCCAGCATTGTTGAGGTATCTCCACAGCCTCACCCAAAACACAGACCTGACTTTTTCCCATTGTGGACCTTTTCTTTCATTCTCCATTAAAAATATACTGAATGGAAACATGTGTTTTTATCACAGTACGACATCTGGTACTATAAAGTTTTGTTGTTTTTTTCCCCCTTCTTCTTCCAGAATGAAGACTGACGGGTCTTCCCGCCTCTCCTCCTCATCTTCCTCCCCTTCCTGTGAAAGTGAAACTCCGCTGTATCCAGATGATAAGGTCACCACTGCAACAGCTGGACAGCTGACCTCCCTTAACCTCTTCGCTGCCCTCTGTGGGGGCGGGGGGGTTGGAGACGGCCATAACCATGGAAACACAGACATTTGACCCTTGACCTAAATCTCTCCTCACCTTTTTTCTCAGCACCCAAACATCCAGGTGCCATTGCTGCTGTAGTGCTAGACCAAGAACTCCGACAGAATATGAAACTCTTAACACTAGATAGGTAACTTTATCTCATTTCCTAGGCCTTCGATCTCTTCTGCAGTACATTATTAGAGCATTTACTGTTGCAGTTTATTCCATTTACAGACTTAGAATCGGATTTTATTTTGGCTTCAGCCAAGTAGTTGTCAGATTTTTCTCACCTGAAAACCTGTGAACCAAACCTGGAGAGCATGCGTACGCAATTACATGCAAAGGAAAAAAACAAAAAAAAACAAAACAAAACCTTTCATGAATACTGATAACATGTATTTATTTATTTATCTATGATGTATGTATGTATTAAATGAAAAAGGTGTGAGAATCTGCATACAGGGTTGAGCTGCAAAAAGAAGACGGCATTTATGAGCATATTTAAAAGTCAAAGGTAATGTCTACTTACACAAGAAAAAAAAACCCTACCTCAGCACTGAGTCAAACAGTAGAAATATATATGAAATATTTATTTTCAGAGGTGAATGTTAAAATAAAATGCAAAAAAAAAGTTACAAAAAAAAAAAAAACATCAATCCAAAGCCTTACTCTAGCCATCAGCCTCATTCTGATGGACCCTGTTAGTTTGGACCTTTAAATACACAGTATCAAAGATTTACCTGATCATTTTCACTGACTGAATGTTTATCAGAGCCAGCCTCTCTGAGATTAAGTTCCTTATCTTGCCACATCTATAACAAAAGTGATGTATTCAAAGTCCAGAGTACTATATTTATTATGATCCACCACATGGTGTTTTCACACAGAGAGAAATAATGCCAGGAGGACCTTAGTAGCACCACAGGCGCACGCAGCAGAGCAGCAGATCTGCGTCTGCCTGTCTGAGCACAAGTCTCATTTCACCTGTGACGTCCTGCACAAGTCCTGCAGGAGACGGTGACCCGCCTGGACTGGGCATGGAGCGGTGTAAGATTCTAACGTGATGACAACTTTGGAGAAAAATACCAGTTTCATTATACCGAAGCTTTTATAAAGAAATCCTAATGGAAAATATAAAACACCCATTTAAATCAAGCATGTAGAGACAATTATAATAATGCTCTCAGACATTTTTTTTAAATTTAAAGTTATTTGACAAAGAGCTACGCAAAAACAATTTATAAGAACATAAAATGTTGGGATCATTTTCAAGGGCGTGTTGTGTAGACTGAGATATTAGCGAGCAGGTTAATTATAGTTCACTTTGCCAGTAAAATATTTTTACTTTAACAAGAGCAATGAACACTCCTGTTTCCACGACACGACTGTCCTTGTTTTTGCCAACCAGAAATATTTCCAAACAGCTGAATCGGTATTTCTCTCGTAAGTGAGGGAAAACCGTGGCACTCTTTCTTCAGCCAGCTAACCAGCAGTGGCAGTCGCTGAAAAACGAAAACACGGCAGAAGATGTTGACGGCTATAAAAGTTCAACTTTTTCTTTTTTGAAAGCCTTGATAGCGGAAACCGGACCATGCCCAGTCAGGACAAGCGTCAGGAGAATGAATGTTTGCGAGCGAGTTATACAGCCTAGGATAGTATTTTTTTCCCCTCACCTGATGCCTCATTGCAGCGCTCCATCACCAAAGCAATGTGGCACACGAACCTCGCAGGACCACGGGGCCCCACGCCCTTCGATTAGGCTTCTCTGCGCGGTCCTGCATTTACAAACTTTCCAGATTGTAACACAAGACACGCTGAATGTAGTACGTGCTGTGTTCTGAGCCTGGGAACGCAGGCTTCAACGAGGCAACATCCAGATGTACTCACCAGAAACCACCACACACTTACACTCGCCGAACAAAAACCAAGGGAAGCATTTTATTTATCTCAACTCACAGGTATTTTACCTTCGCCTATATACTGTAGATAGAGAGGTGTTACAGAGAATTACATCTGAGCAAATGCTGAGAAAATTTCAGAGGTGTTAAGTTAAAGAATATGTTTGTACTGTACATAATATGTGTTTGAGTGAATTTTTTTTTCTTTTCTGATACAACAAAAGCACTAATTAAGTTATACGATGACCAACAAGGTTTGGCTTTTGATTTCTTTCTTTCTTTTTTTTTGTTTGTTTTTTACTGTCATGGGATAGTCTTGCAAAATGGATGCCACTATGAGGACATTTTCTAATGCTGTAGTTCTGGAATATAAAATAAAATAAAAAATAGAAAGAAAAAAAATGATTAATACTTGACACAATTACTTCTTGATACTTAGGTACGACATGGCATCTATGCAATATTTACACCTTTCGAAAAAATTAGTTTACAGAAATGAACCAAATGTAGAAATAATGTTGATAATGTTTTTAAAAAAAATTAAATCAAAAATGTTTGCCATTTGTACAATTTTTGTCCTCCAGTTTTGAAATGGAAAACCTTTTGGCTTTTTTTTCTCATTTTCTTTTTGCTAATGAAATATTTTTGGCGTTTTCAGCAGTGTTTTGCATTTTGGAAAATGTTTTTATTCAGCATCATAAAAAAGGTTACGACCCGGGCTTTGGCTTGCCTTGCTGTGTCTTCATTGTAAATATTTCATATCATGCACATTGTGATGCTACTAAGAAATGATAATTTAAACTTAGTTTATTGCTTTAGATTGTATTGATTCTTTATAGATACATGCAATAAATGATATTTAAGAAAATTGAAGACTGGTTTGTGTTTCTTGCTCATCTTCTCCTAAAAGATTGTTTTTATAACTCGTCCTGATTCATGAAAAAAAAGAATAAAAATTGAGCACATATTGTTTTCTACATCTATATGCATAATTTTAAAAAGATTATCTCGCAATAGTTGCAGCATTAGCACTGTCATTGTTTTTGTGCTTGGTTGTCCCGACCTCCAGCCATGATGAAACAGCTAGAGGGATTTAATATCATGCTGATTCTTTGTTTGAATGACAGGCGAGGTTCCAAGTTTCTTTGCACTTGTAAAACTATTTATACTCCTTTGAACTTTTCACATAATGTCAGGTGAAAACTATAAACCTTAAGATTATTTTCATGCTAAAACCAAACCAAAGTAGAACACAAACGTGGAGTGGAAGGAAAACAAAACATAGTTTCTAGTTGCACTTTATTATAAATAAAAATCTGCGAATGGGCTTAATACTTTGTAAAACCACCTTTGACCCTGATTAGTTTATTGGTATGTCTCAAACTGTTGAACATTTAGAGGTAAAAGTGACAGAAAATGTTTTCCATTCCTTTTTTGGCAATACAGCTTAAGGGTTAGCCAGATTGAGGCTAGTGCATCTGTGAACACAGATTTCCAAGTTTTGCTACAGATTCTCTGTTGCAATACTGTCTCGACTTTGACTGGACCATTCCAACACATCCAACATGCTTTCACCTAAACCATTTCATTGTATCTCTGGTGGTATGAAAGCTTAACCTCTCCTCTAGTTACAATTCTTCTTCAGGTTTCCATCCAGGATTATCCTTTTTTTATTTTTAGCTTTGTCCTCTTCCTCACCAAATCTGACCAGTTTTTATGTCACTGCTCTCAATAAATCAATACAATTTTATTTGTATAGCACATTTCATCAGCTTTACGTCATAACAAACACAAAAACACAAACTCATGCAACATAGAATCAACAATCAAAACATCACATTAAGTCAAGTGCGATTATGTTTCAAATACAACTTTAAACATGCTAAAGAAAACCATCTTCAAACTATCATGATGCCACCATCATTTTTCACTGAGAGCATGGATGTTGTCATAACGGCTGGATTTGAGGAGTGCACCACTGACCGTGGCAAAAAAACAAAACAAAACAAAAAACACTGACCGTTGCCCTGACAACGCGGGGCTCTTTGATAAATGCTCTGCTCTCAGGTCAGGTGGACTCCCCCTCCTTATACGGACAGGTTTATCATTCTCTACCCCCGCTTCGAAGTTCTCTAATACTTATTCCCTGCTCTGTAAGCTATGTTTATTGTTCTTCGTGACGCTGTTCTCATGTTCTCTAATGTACTGTGCCTCTGTCGCCTTTAAAAACATCTGAGTTTATATTGAGATTAAATCACACACAACGTGACTCTGACCGGGTGATTACTGTTGCACTGGGTTTTACAGAAGGTCAAGTAACACTTTTCATGTTTGTATAAAAAAAGACTTTAAAAAAGACGTTCCTTTTACGTTAAAATTATGCACTCTTTCGTTTTGAGCTGGCAGAAACAAGTCCAACAAAACACATCAACATCTGCAGATGTAGCATACTCAAAAAAGTTCAAAAGTAGTGCAAATACTGTTCATGAAGCCCTGCACTCGAGCTGAAAATGATATATTTGTCCTTGAAGTTTTGTAGCTGTTGTGGAGGAATTGTTTGGAACAGCTGGAAAAAGACGGGTTGAACCGCAGCGACGTGCTGGTTGACTGACAGTGGAGAAGGTATAGAATAATAGCCCTGGGGTGGAGGTCATACATTAGGCAGATGTCCCAGAAGCACAGATCGAGGGCTAATGCGAGGGCAAAATCCTTGAGGGTAAAGTGGAAAATATTGTCTGTAAAGCAAACATCATGTCACTGTTATTTAATTACTGAGTCCATCCCCTGCTTGATTTGTTGCTAATGTTTAAGTCAAGTCTATTTCAGTTTGCTAAAACGTAGAAAATATGTTGCAGGCATGTTCCGTCCTGACAGGTCTCCTGTTTCGTGGCTTGTTTGCTGATAGAGTGATATTTTCAGTGCTTTATGTTGACCGAGTCAAATATGGAAGACATGTGGTACTTTACCTTAGACTCAAATAAAGGCATTCTCGATAAGACCATGCAAATCGCAATTGCGAACCCATTGAACTTCACTGTGTGTGAATAGCGTCTGCATGTCTGGGTGTGCACGAGGCTCTGTATCCATTTACACAAGTGAGCATATGTGTTATCTGGGGTTTGTGGGGGTGGGCTGGGGCAGATGTAAGAATGGAGAGGTCCACATGAGCAGCATAAAGTAGCCTGTGGCCCCAAGGGGGTCATCCGACTTATGGACAGGGACCTTCAGTGGTTCCAAAGGAAATGGTACGCTTCCGGAAAAGCTGTCCGGGACACCACATTAGCAACTGAGTGTATAAGTGTGTGTGTGCGTGTGTGTTTTTAAAAGCAAGCAGGCTGTGTGGCCATTTGTGGATGTAACGCTCCACATCCCCACAAATCCCACTCTCCATCCCCACCGCCCAATCAAAACAGACAGCCTTCAGTTGTCCTGAGTGACCACTAATAGCTGACATATTTTCAGTATAACACTGGGTTGGTGGTGTGAATCACAGGTTTCTTCTGTTTTTGTCACACTAAAATGTTTAAGAGTATTAAAGAATGCTTATATTAGATAAAGGTAACCTGAACTTTCGAATGATAATTTCATTTATACAGGGGAAAAAACCCCATCCAAGGCAATCTAGTTCCACCCCTGTTACATTGTGAATTAACTGTGATTAACCATAACTGTTGGAAAGCCGAGCTCAATTTCATCATGTGTAACCAGGTGCAATTACTGGAGTCTGTTAGACATCTATCAGTCTAGAAATGGTTAGAGTCATTTCTCCGGCTTCAACACGGTGATAGTCATTTGACACAGATATGAACAAGTAAAGAAAGTAAGAATGCCAGTGAAGCCTAATGATGTCATAAATCTGCTTTAAGAAGTTAGAAAAAAGGCCAAGAATAACATCTAAAGCATCTAAACATCTAAACCTCACTTCCTTTAGTTAAGGTTAATGTTCATATTTTAACAGAATATGATCTGGTCTCACAATTAACCAAAAATCTTGATGGTCCCTAAGGAATCTGACAGTTTTCTGTGGATGGAAGTGACAAAAGACGGTCTTTTGAAAAACGTGTGACTTGTTATGTGTGGCGTTAAACTAATAAAGCATTTCAGAAAACAGACACCATAACAAAAAGTCAAACATGGTGGTGGTAGTGTGATGGCCTTGAGCCGCTTTGCTTAAGGACCTAAATGACTTGCTACAACTAAAGCAACTGGCCTAACCTGAAATTAGACTAAAATTCTGTGTAACCCATTACAATAAGCACAACCACAACTAGTTTATGCATACATATGCCATAAGGTTTAAGTACTTTACATAGTTTTATCAGTTTCTGGTTATTAGTGCAGGGCTTGATGTGAAGTACACACATCATCTGACCTGAGACATTTTCTTGTCTCAGGTCAGACAAGAAAATGAATGTTTTGGCCTTCATGCAAACACTGTCCATCATAAACACACCATCATCATCATCATCATCATCATCATCATCATCATCATCATCATCATCATCATCATCATCATGCTATGATGGCGCTTTTCTTCTGCAGTTACAGGAAAGCCAGTCAAAACTGATGGGAAGATGGATGGAGATAAATAAAGGACGTTTTGGCAAAAAGTCTGCAAAATGGTTACAGACTGTGGTGGAGATTTGCCTTCCAGCAGGGTTTTGATCAAAGAACACTCATGTATTGGTTTATAATTACAGAACTATAATTATAAACCAATAGGCTCTGCCTCACAGAATGAGCCAGAGCCTATTCTGTGAGGTGAGAAATGTTCACGCCTGTTTGACTGACAGACATGACAATAATGAGCCTCTATTTGAATACCACTTCCTACTTGTGAATCAGTGGTCAACAGTTATTTCTCTTTCCTGTTTTTTCTTTTTTCTTCTTTACAACAACACACACCCGCTTCTTCAGCTGGCACTCAAGAACATGTTTACATTGTTGTACCATCCTCTCTGCACTTCATTACAAGCCAGCAAAGCTGAAGTAAACAAAGAATGCCTTCCGCTTTCTGCTGATATCTTCCTCTCTGTGTTTACATGTGGACTGTCACACAAATTAATCCTTCCTGTGCACTCTCATTTCATTTCCCTCAATGTATTGCAGGGCTACTGTTATCAAGAGAAGACAGGGTTCGATTGTTACTGATGTTAGTTCAGAATGACTGACAGTATGGTTTTTGAAAAAAGAAGACCCAGTTGGGTCCGATTCAACACACACGAGAATGTGTGTGTTCAGTTCACATCCCTCACTTGGTGTGGAACGAGTGTGTGCATGGTCAGCTTCTTCCGAAGACATTCCCAGCTGTTTCCCAGGTAGCGTTCTCACGCTTCTTGTGCATCTCCTGTTTCTCACGCTGGCTGCTTTAGCTGTAATCCCTACCAATATGAACACACGCGCGCACACACACACACGCGCACACACACACGCAGACTGGCCATCTATTTACCTGGGCCACACTCACACACCCCTTTCTGTAACTGATGATAGAGAGGCAGCCACAATAAAGACAGGGTAAAGGAAAAGAATAATACACACTGACACACACAATGGTAGAGAAAATAAATGAAGTGATGTAAAGAGGGAGAAATGGAAAGAATAGGCAGGAGAGGTGGAAAAACAAGAAAGCAGTACAGAGAAGGTACAGGAACAGGATGAGCTCACGTTCGTCCTCTGGCTCCGCCCACTCTGTGTGACTCACACTTCACAGGTGGCTTGAACGTGTGTTTACAGCTGCAGGTCAGCTCAGGGTGTGCCTTTGCCGGTGAACATGTTTTCTCAAGCACAGGTAGAGCTTTTCATTACATCAGTGTTCCAGCAGATTTATTACCACCCTGCCGGCATCATCAAAGTGACAATCAGAGGGAGCAGCGTGGAAAACGGAGAAGAAAACGGAGAAGTGCTTCAACAAACACGTTACCTGTTCTGAGCTGCCACTCAGTTTGTTATCAGTGTTTGGATGGAAAACAGGAAACAAACCACTGACACATCTCTTTTTTTTATCAGTGGTTTAATAATGTGCAAACATTATTAAAATTAAAAGAAGAAGAAAAAAAAATGCTTTTCACCTATGAGCAGCCACTAACTCATCCAAGTCATTGAATTCAGCTGTTTTAAACTCTTCTTTGGCCACAGATGTATAAAACAGACATTTGTGAAGGAATGAGTCAGTGTATTACAGGATGGTATGGGGATAAAATAGTGTCTGGTTTTCCTAACCACTAAATATTCCAGAGTGAACCACGCTGTGGAGAGTGTTGTTTTGCATGGGGTGCATCAACTTCCTGCATAATTGACAGCTGTAGACCTCCAGGCTTCATGAGACCTTTTGGATTAGCTCAAGAACAGAGCAAAGCTTTATGGTCAACACGACCGACCTGTTACCCTGGCCTTTTAGACCAAGTAAGCATCGGGCCGTTTGCTTCACCAAACCTTTTACTTTCAGTTTTCCTTTCTAAAAACAAAACAAGACCCAAATCCTTACAGTCATACTATTTCTGAGGGGGTTCCAGCACACAATGGACAGACTAAAGATGATACTTGTTCTTGGTCTTTGCTGGATTTCCCCCCCAATTTTTCATAATATAAATGCAGGCCCTGTTCAACAGCTTTCAGCATTTTTTATGGCCTAACCACAGTTTTTTATCCCACTCATTTAGTTTTAGTATCCCTTAGGACACAATGAATAAAACGCAAATCCACTGCGTGCCAAGCGTTTAGCTAATGCTGCACATCTTTATGACTCACCCCATTGGAGCAAAAATAATTTCACTTGTCAAACCATCTTTTTTTTTTTTTGGAATTTCTCATTTACGAGAATACAAACGAGAATTTGGTTTTCCGATTTTCATTCTGCTTCTGTTATGTGTACATCCAAGTGTGACTTCTCTCATCTCTCTCAGAGTGGGAATTTAAACAGACAGTAAAAAGGTAAAAACGAAACTGAAAGAACTTTTTAATAAGGCAACGTTAAATATTCCAAGAAAGTCTACCTCTCTTTGTAGCAGTAAAAAAAACAAAAACCTTGTGGGCTAAAGAGTTTTGCATAGTACTATAAATTCAGAAAACTTTGAGCTAAGGCTATGATGTCACGGTCTTAAATTTGGAAACTCTGTAGTCTGCTATCCCTTGAAAGCAACCACACTCAATGAGAACATCACGAATAGCGCGGTACGAGAGGCATTTCTCCGTCTCTTTCCCTCCCTGCTTTAGGCCTCAAAGTGATGGATGTGGTCAGTGGACACAGCACACAACCTGCGGACAGCCACAAGTTCCTTAGAAGGCAACAACATCTGCTTTCTTGGCTGCTGAGTGTCCATGATCTGCTGGTGTGCCTTTCAGCAGTGGGGTTTTCTTTGTGGCCAGCATGGAGAAAGAATAATGGGTTCAGATACACTTTGATGCAGACGTCAGGGAGTTTAATCAAAACCTAGATTATTATTTTCATATTTTTTTGGATTTTGCCCAAGCAGAGATGGAAGTACGGTTCTGTTTGGACACTAAGCGATTACATCTTCTAACCTCGGTCTCACACCTTTATCACAGCTGACAGAATTTTATATTGGACAGACGATAGACAGGTTTAAAGTGTATAAACATTTGGACAAACCTTTGCTTGTATCACCTTTTAAGTAGATACCAAAGACATTTTGGCATTTTCTTTCCAGAGCAACGGGAAACATTTTGCTCCAGTGAGGACAGTAACTCGTCTTGATCTACTCACTGTCGCTTGTTTCCACTGTAGCATAAATCAGTATTTGCTGTTCTTTTATCTGACATTGTAGCAATCTTGTCTTTACTCTGTGTTTTTATCAGTGTTAGCAAGATTACTGACAAGAGAAATCAAGGAAGCTTCAGATGCTGTAACACTTTCTGATGGTTTTCTGTCACATACTGCAAATTCAGGATTCATTTATTCTTCCTGGTTGCCTCAAATGGACACCTTTTTTACATTTTGTGATCGACTGGCTATGGTTGTGTTTTATTAATTTCTCATAACTAATTTTCAAAGCGGGAAATGCAGAAAGGTAAAAGGTAAAGGTAATTTTATTTATATTGCACATTTTCAGCAACAAGGTAATACAAAGTGCTTTACAGGATTTAAAAGGAAATACAAACAAAATAAACCTAAAGAAAGAGCAAAAAGGAAAAATCTAATAATGTTGATCCAAAGTAAATAAACTAGATACTCCTACTCAGGGTTGGTAGATAAGCATAAGTAAATGTCCTCTGGTCTAATTCCTTTTCTGGTTTGGAAGAATAGGAGTCTAAAAAAGTATTTGCTAAGGTCATTGTTCTGGGTTTCAAGTTCTAATCCCTGTTCTGGGTTGTTAAATAAGTGGAAGTACATAAGTATCCTCTGGGGTTCTGGGATGTTAGATAAGTATACGTATTCTCTGGACTTTCTAAGTGTGCTTTAAATTTGTAAAAGTAATGAGTACTCCAGTTTCTAAGTAATAATAAAAAACTAAATGTTCCTGTTCTGCAAGATTTTTTTTCTGGATTCTAAGTTTGTTCTAATTCCTTTTCTGGGTTGCAATAATAGGAGTCTTTCTGTATCTAAATAGTGCATACTCTACAGTTTCTAAAATATAAGCTAAAGAGTGACTAATAAACTGAGTCTCTGGATTTCCAAATTTGTTCTAATTCCTTTTCTGGGTTAAAAGTGAGTACTTTTAAAAGTACTCACTTTTATAAGTATTCTCTGGACTCACTTTTAAAAGTGAGTTAAAAGTACTTTAAAGTACAAAATAACAAAATAACATATATTTTGTTATTTTATTTCTAACAAAATAAAATAGAAAAAGAGGAAAGGACACATTAGGGCAAATGGCAACATTCAGCCAAAACAAAAGGCAAAATGAG
>NW_006800009.1:323839-343989 GCF_000485575.1 Poecilia formosa | reverse complement strand
CAGGACAAGAGGCTCTCCTGTGCCCAGACTTCTCGTCGAGAAAATTTGATCAATTGCATTGAGAGATCGGTTGACCAGATCCATAATTTTTAGATTTGGAGGATGTGCAAAGAAAGGCTCCAACAATATAGAAAAAGACTGGAAAAAAAACAACAAAAAAAAACAGAGCAAGCAGGGCAGGCATGGGCAGGGAGGGAGCAGAGGAAAAAAGCGTCCGCCTTCCCCGAGCGCAAGAGAGGGGGGAAAAAAAACAACAACAAAAAAGTGATCTTCTAGAGAAGGAGATATGTGTTGATCTTTTGAGTCAGGAAAGGGCTATTTATCTAAACTTGGCCATCTGTAGAGTTAGAGGAATGGAAAAAAAAAAAACAAAAAAAACTTTGACAACCAATTCCAGGTTGGGTTCCAAGTAAATCTTGTTACCGCACACAGAGGTCATGATGTCAAAGCACGTAAAAAAAAAAAAAATCCAAAGCTATCTGTAGGAAATATACCAAGGAACAACATATTGGGCAGCTTTTTATACCATTTGCCAACCAGTTTGAGAAGCATATGAGGGGAAAACCATTTGCTATCTATGATAACTGATTAGAGTGAAACCATGTGATTTGGTCAGATGAAATTTAAGTCAAAACATTTCAGGTGTGTCTGGTGTAACACAAAGGATGAATATTACCCAGAGCCTCCGGTAAGTCTGATGAGGGATCTGATACTTTGGGCCCATTTTAAAAGAATGCCCACTCAACACAGAAATTGTTTTCTTGACACAAAATTAAGCATCTTACAAAATCGTCTCAGTCCTTGTCCTCTAGATAGTACAAGGTCAAATTCTTGTTGGCGACCATTGTGACAGTAGGCATGACACAAGCAAAATACAAGTATAATTTCAACTATAAAAGGGTTGTCCATGCCAATTTAGACATATGATATTGTGGTGTATTGCATCATTTTTAAGCGCATGCTCCAAAACTTAGCAACGCCCGCTGCGAGCACATTGGTCTTTTCGATCTCTGACAGCATTTTTGCAAATGTCTTCTATAAAACGGGCATTTTTACATGCAAAATGCATAAGATGTACAATGTTTTGCAAAAGAATTGACATATCTTGAAGCTTTCCACATTTTGTTGCATTATGATCACAAGTTCAAAACTGTGAAACGAATGAAAAGCACAACTGATTTTCAATACTCTTCTTACAATCTGAAATCTCCGTAGGTAATATTGTAGAGAAATATGGAAACACACACATTCCTGTTTGTCATGCCTGTGGGGTTTTTATTATTATTTTTTTATAATCTCAAATGAACTTCTTGTATTTGCCTTTCCAATGTTTACTTTGCAAATGAACGTGGGGAGTTTGTTGATTACACTGTTAAAAGCAGTGGCAGCAGCAGAGCTCTTTCCCTTGCTTAGTAATAATTTTACTGTCATATGACTGAACCTGTTGTGTCTTTGTTTTGCGTAAAACTTCAGGTAGAAAAATCAGCTTCTATAAAAACACATCTTGGAATGTGGTGTTATTCCTCTGCGGAAAATTTGACACGCTTGTTTTCCAGGAAATTCTTTAGGGAGACACAAACAAGACAGTTAGTAACATTGCTCAATAATTAGTTGGAAGAGCACAGGAACACTGTGCAGTGGAATATTGTGTACCTGGCCAATTGAATCAAGGAGAGCTGCCTATTTTTCTGGCATTTCATACCCACACACCTACATGACAATACATTGCTTTTTTTCCCCCCTCCCTGTTCTTCTGCAGAATCACGACTTCTTGTCTCGCCTTTTATTTCCCAACTTAATTGATGACCTCAAAGGTTTTTGCTTTCTCCAATCTCTGCATCTCCCCATCTACATTTTTCTTTATCTTTGATAATATTCTGAATTCTCAGGGTCTGCATCTTATCTCAGCCGCTCTCCGTATGACGCACAGAGTCGATCAAGGTCGTGCTGTTTCTATGTCACACTGGGACGGCGTCCTCGAAGAGTCATTCTTGAGATAACTCTACGTTTGTCTTTACAGTTGCTATGTTTGAACGCCACAGAGGGATGGGAGGAGAGACGGAAAAAGAGAGAAGTGAAGGACAATTGTCCCATTATTTTTATTTACACACTCATTTATTTCACCTCTGGTCACAAAAAAAAAAAAAAAAAAAAAGAAAAAACTTATTCAACCAGTGACGACCTTTATATAAGGTCTGAGAGGCTCTTCCACAAAACTGCTCGCTCAGGTGTTGAACAGGATTTGGTGGATGGACACAAGGCAAGTAGGGGGATGGGTTTCTCATTTGGGAATTACCACCCTATCCGCTGAATGACGGAGACTGGTAGTGGTAGGGGGAGATAAATAAATAATTAGGGAAACACACAAGTGAACTACACAAGGCCTCTTGTTTTCAAGGCAAAGAGATAGCAGAACCCAAGCATTCACTTAACAGAGGTGTGGATTAATTTCCCCCCACTTCACTATTAATTTCATTGGCAACTATGCCAGAATGAGACTCAAGGCACAAAAGATTCCCTTGTTTGGCTTCTCCAATATCTGTGTAATGAAAGCTGTTTTCCATCATTGAAATCACACAGCAGGTTTGGTGAGAACCCCTGAGACACTGACACTCTCTGGAACTGGGCCACCGGTTTCCTTCAATCACCTCAGTGTGGAAGGCCGTGGAGCTGACAGCCTTCTATGGCCGAATGATACCAATCCCCTCCCCGCCCCCCTGAGTGCCAATAAACAAACACAGAGCCTCCCCTGGGGTCCCCCAGGTGGTCTCAGTCAACACACTGAATGAAGCATCAGTCAATGAAGGATCAAAAGAAAGGCCATCCACCCATTCCTCATCCTATCCCCCTCTCCCCCCCGTCCTCCCCGTCCTCAGCTGGCCTCACACGCTCTTTGATTGATTCACCTAGTTTCACTTTTTAGCACCGTCTCGGCTGTTTTTGCTATTTCCAGAGTTTCCGACATTCTGATGAGACCCAGAGCAGTCGTTCCCAAACCTGGTCATCAAGTACTCCTGCCCTGCATGTTTAAGGTCTCTCCTTGCTTTCAATCTCCTGACTTAAATGAATGCTAAGAATGACAAAAAGGCACAAATGCTGACCAGGTGGTCATGTTGTTACATTTCGATCATGGGTTTCTAATTTCCCACATTCTGAGACGCCGTCATCTACAGTGCCACCCCTTTGACTCTTAATCCAGGCCGTGCTCAGGCAGTGACTTCAGCTGGAGAATACCACATGCTTTGTCATATTTTTGTCTGCTGCTGACAAATCTTTGGTCAAACTCAAGCATTTTCACATCTTTGTGGTCTGTGTAATTGACTTTGTGATTATGGCTTCAATGCAACATGACTGTAACTTCAAAATGACCCATTGGAAACATTTTTTTTAGCACAGTTTACAAGGGAATATTAAAAAAATGCTGTGGTCAATCTAGGAAAAGTCGTCATATTTCAAGTTGGAAAAGTATTATATTGAGTTTTTTTCTGCTTTTAATCTTGGTTTTATTACGATCTGAAGGCAATTGGAAGGTTACAATTATATTTTATTTATTGAATTTATTCAAAGTTGTTCAGCTGGGTTGAGATTATGTCTCTGAGTAGTATAGTAATGCTCTTCCACATGAAATTTTCTCTCTCTTAAGAGGCTATTCTTTGCACAAAGTTGCAAGCATAAAATTATCCAAAATGCTTTTGTTAACCTGACGAAGTATTAGTAGTTATTTTGATTGGAATTAAGAACCTCCAATTCAATCGATCTTTTCCAAAAACTAGAATTTCACACTTTTAGTCATAAAAATCCTCCTAATTGATAAATTAGATAAATGGTAAGAAATAAATAAATAAAAAAAAAAGATGCAAACAAAAACAGAGTTGTATTTCTAAAAGTGTAGGAAAAGTGCATTCCCCTCATTGCTCCAATAAGGCGAGTCTGTGTTTACTACAGCGAGACTCTGTGACATTCCACCGTCCTATAGGCTGTGGCGAACCACAACTTCTGGGAAGTATGACTTCTGGGAAGCAACTTTATACTGAATGTCTTGGTGGACTGGGCAGTCTCTCAGAAATCAGGAAAGAGAGCTGGTAGCCACTTTGCAAACTGTGAAATTTATTCCAACTTTTTAAAATCTATTTGCTTGTGTCCCTTTAAGAATTGAGAAATGCATTGTTCTGCTGTTCTGTGTTTTTGAGGCGTAATTCAAGAATCTTTCTAGATCTTCCAACTTTAAACACAAAATCACTGAAGTGATCGCAGTGGTTGCTATGTTAGTTCACCTGGAAAGTCTGGAGAAAACTTTTAGGAAAACATTGCAATAGAGGGAACTGCAGGGAAGACTTATTTGCAACATCTAGCATAATCCCTTTCTCAGTATGCTTACGCTAAAAAGCTTGATGGATATCCACACATTACCTCTCCTACAAGGTTTTGCAGTCTGAATCCGAGTGTAGTGCAATTTTTCTGATTTTTTTAGAGAGCTTTAATCACTCATATGAGGCTGGCTGTACAAAATCACAGCATCAATGTGAGTCTTACTTATCTGTACATCTAACTAAATAAATTTAACTGTAGCTTTTATAATTAAAATTTTACTTTTTGAGCTGATTAGATTTTGTAGGACCTTTAAAGTAGCGATTTATGATTTCTAATTACCCTGTGGGAATAAACATGATTTGACACTTATAGGCCCATTTCTCTTTAAAACACTGGGGAACATACCATTGAAATAAGACAATCAAAAAGTTTGAAAAAACCTAAACTGTGAAAAACTAAGCTGGACAAGGACCTATTGTTTTATCTTGACACCAGACACGGCGACAAGAATGTAAAAAAAAAATCAAAATCACCGATTGTTTATAACAACCTCTAAGCACTAGCTGTGAACCACATTTATTTGGAAGAAATGACAAGAAAAAGCTTTTCCTCTCCTATCATCAAATACTAAATGCACGCCATTAATTAAAGCTAAAGGAATCTCCACAAAACACAAAACAAACAAAAAAAAAAACAAAAACATGTGCTTTAGTTAGATGTCAGGCAAAAACCAAAAGAAATGAATTGGGAAAATGATCTAATGCTCACTGTTGAATATAGTGGGTCAATAAATCTGGTGATTTTTATAAGAAAGCAAAAAAAAACAAACAAAAACAAACTGGCAAATAAAATAGTTCAACATTCACTCTAATCTGTCTTCAGGAGTGAATGTGTCTGCATTTAATATCAAGCTAGAAGAAAGTTTGCGACATTATGCCTATATTAGAGTAAGAAGTGTTCCTATGCAATGTAAATCGAGACGTTTGGTCTCGATTTGGTCTCGTGTAGCTATTAAAGCTCGTTTCAAGGCAGACTTTGCGAAGCAGAGGTGCATCCAACATGCACAACTACAGAGCACGAAGTGGGAAAATAACAGGAGTAACGCTTAGATGGGCAATCCAAAGACACAGAGGGAGTTATGTAAGGCCTGGCAGTGGTCTGAGAGCGGAGCATCACGACAGCAGCAATGAAAGCCAGAGACCGACTGAGAGACAGAGAAGGCCAGTGGAAAACAGTGAGCCTTCAATGACAACTCCAAGTACTCCGAGAGCTCCCTACCCCCCTCGGTTTACGCTCAAACAGTAATGGATTGTTATCCCCCAGCTTCTCTTTAAGTCGCCTCACTTGATTTCTCTCTGCTCTCGTCTTGCTGGTTCTGGTCTTTCTCCTTGAGCTTGATAGCACGGTAGGTTTTTTCAGCCTTTGAGCGGTAGCAGAGCAACAACACATTCCTGTCCGCATTCCAGCCTCAGGGAAAAACAGTGTCCGGAACATAATAAAAGGCCGAGCACGTCATTTGTTTTTAAACCCACTTGCTGGCTGGAACAAAGTTGTGCTGAGGGCAGGATTGAGAAAGTGTGTTTCTGCGAAAGAAATAGTGGAAGGGGATGCGTTTTCAGTTTATGAGACTCTGTGCCATGTGTGTTGCACGTAGTTTGTCTTTTTTTTCTCTCCTGTGGTAATGATATTGGGGTGTCTCCATAAACCTTCATAACCTGAAGGTAAAAACTGTCTTTTTAGTGCTTTACTTTTTTTTTTCACCTTGTAATAATTTTTATTTTTTTTGCACCATTTTCACAATGCACCACCCGTGACTATTTGAACCTGTTGCACTTTCAGCTATCACACATGCACATAAAATCAGACTCACACAATTTAATTGCCGCTGGACAAATGGTAAAAAAAGAGGGCTTGGTATTTTGGTTATCTAAAAATTGGCATGCTACATGTTTGTTGTTGTGGTGTGTGGCCTTTCATGTGTCCACGTGCAAACACTCACCGAAGCCCTGATAATTATCCATACAAACAACAGTCTCTGACAGCAGTGGCAGGTTGAAGGTCAGGGCAGTTTTAATGTTTTAGTGTTTCAGCCCTGATGTATCCTTGCTCAGAGAGCCTCTCAACCTCCTACCCTGTCTAATCACTTAGTATTGAGGAGCCTTCATGATTTCCGTCAGGCATCCCCCTGTTTGGGTGTTTTAATTCAACAACTGCATATTTCCCAAATCTAATCTAAAACTAATTTCTGACAGAATGCACATTTCTAAATACTTTTTGGCAATTAAAAATACATTTTTAGATTCATACCAGAGGTTAATTTCTTCCTTTGTTGCTGATTCTGCATGGTTTTTTGAGGCTGAACATCACAGTTGAGGTCAGGCTGCAGCATTACAGTCAGGTCCAATCTTTAGATATCGTGAAGATGTTTTTTATTGAAAATGTGAGATGGACATTTTTTATGTCTTCCAAAACTGTAAAAAAAAAGCACACACACACACACACTTTGCTCAGTCTCTATTATTGTTGAACCATGAACTCTGACCTTACTTTTATTTTGTCACCCTTTCCAGACTGATAGATGACTTTCCCTCTGTTATTGAGTTTCTTTAGTTAAGGGCATGAGCTATTATTTTTATACAATTTCTCCTCTTGGTTTTGCTTGAATAGATTATTTCCCTTCATAAATATACCTTTTGTTTAAAAACTACATTTTGTATTTCCGTTCTATAATATGCATATGTAATATTAAAATGTGTTTGATCATCTGAAACATCTACATGCAATTTAAAAAAAAAAAAAAGCAAAATCAGAAGAAAGATATAAACTGCAAATGAATTAGCATTCGAGCTGCCAGGAGTTGAACTTGTCACCAGTCAACATCCCATGGGCAATAATTCATACTACCAACAATCCAAAACTTTAACTTCTATAAGTCAATTTATATTTTTGTTGGTTTCTGATTAGTTTTTGATTCATAATAAGCCAAACAGAATACAACAGTTGTAAAAAAAAAAAAGGAATAGAAAAACAGAAACGGTCATTCTCCAGCAGCAACTACACATGTTCCCTATATGGGCATATGTTGTTTTTGGTGGGGTATATTGCATCTTGATTAGGCAATGATTTACAACAACAATGACTTGTAGCATTAAGCAAAACCAAGGTCAAGGAGGAAGCAGTGTTTTGACTAACGGCTACTCATTACACTGCTGACCCCATCTTGTCCTTGCCACTCCTGTCAGCCCTTCAGGAAGCTAATAACCTCCTTCCTTTATTTGACACGGAACGTGGCGGCCAGTAGCAGGGCCTTACGTGGGAAGGGTGCACGAGCACGAGAGTACGTGCGTGTGCAAGTCCAAGGACAATGATTATTCAGCCATAACGGAAGTCATAAAGACTTCCGCTGATTGCTATCGGTGTTGACAGAGGGAGTGGAGAGATAAAACAGCCGGAGGGTAAATACGCAAAACTAGACCAGAGTCGTAGCGACACCCAAACACAGCTGCTGCGTTCGAGGCCGAGAGATTCCTCACAATATTTCCAAATCTCATTAAATGTCAGTTTGTGTAAGTTTCCTATTGTTTCATGACAATTTAAATGAATAGTTTAGAGCTGCGGAGCGATTGTTCAACAGTACAAGACAAACCGTTTTTTTTTTTTTTAAACATATTTTTGGTGTGGATTGTTGCAGAGGAGTTGGCATCTCTTTGGCAGATAATGCCGTGCGTTGCGTCGTAATTCGATTTGACAAATCACCTGAGCTCAACCTTGTTTAGCACCAGTTTCAAGTCTGCACAAGCTCTCACAGGAAAGTTACACAATTATCCAAAGATAAGTTGGGTTTTTATTTTAATCTAAGTAAGCAGCAAGGCACAATCTTATCCAACCATTTGGTGCTGCAAGGAATAAATAATAATACTGAAGGCCCAAGCAGTAGCTGCAAAAAATATACAGAAAATAAAGACACTAAAAATAAAACAGAAAGGCATAATGATAAAATGTATCTTTTTAGATTTAAAAACTGTGAATAACTTACTGAGGAAATTATCTTTCTTCCACAAATGTTACATACTTGTAAACATCTACCATCAATTAGAATACAGCAGAGAATCGTGGTCTCACATCGAAGGTTTTTGAACCTTCAAGATTGTTCCTCAGCTCAATGTGGAAAATAACATAAGTTGACTGTGTTTGGTTCACTGTCCACCAGGATTAGTCAGGGAATCATTTTTATACAGAGATGCTCTTTATGTCAGTAAAGTCAGATATCTGGGTGAAACGGCCTAATAGTCACTAAGAGATTTTTGTAATAGAATGCATTAAAAAGTCAAAGTGTAACAACCCTCCAATAAACCAACACTTCCTCCAACCTGCTTTTATATGACCCTACATTACTCCATGGCTCTGTTATGACATAAGGGACCAATAAATTTAGTCATTAATGACCACTGCCTGTGATGCTCTGTCTCTCATGAAAGAAGAGGTTGACACTTCCAATAAAATTCCCAAGCTAACATACCAAACATTTTCTTGACTGGGCTGTATCCTGGGAACTGTAAAAAAAAAAAAAAAATCTAAATGTTTGAGTATTTTCACATTTTGACATGTTAAATCTACAAACTTCAATGTGTTTTATTTTCATTTTATGTGACTGACCAACAGTGCCGTGTGGTGTGGTTGCTATGCTATTTTCTGTTGCTGCCAATTTCATTGTTCGGGAAACCGACATGCAGAGTGTTGAATATTATTAATGTGCCAAACAAGGTGCCCTTTTTTTTTTTTGCATTGAAAGTTGTAGGCTGCTGGATTTTTCTTTGTAACAGTGATGTTTATGTTTGGCCTCATTTTGTTTTAGGTGAGTAATTACATCCAGAGAGGAGCGAAAGCAGCGACAGTCACTGTAGATTAATAAATAATCTTAATGCTACCAAATAGCAGACTTTAGTAATAGTTAAAAGTCATTTTTGCTTTGTTTTGCTGGAACACAAGGTTTTATTTTTTAGTATTTTAGTGTTACAAAGAAATATAATAAATTTGGGTTTATAGTGTCAAAATGTGAAAACATGCTATAATTTGTTTTGGTTGTAAGCAACCATAGGTGGGCAGTTTCATTGCTTTTCTAACTAACCTGAGCAGATAAGTGAAAAAAAAAAATAATAATTTTGCATAAAATTCAAAAAATGTTACAGAAAACAATTCTTTCTTTTATCTGCTTCAAATTCGTCTCAGTGCATCAAACCCTTGTAGTGGTCTCAACGCTGTAATCCACACCTGGGGCAGTGCCAGCGATGTCTGCAGACACCTGCGTCAGACTGAAAAAAAAACAAAAAAAAAACAAGAGTGCAAAGAACAGAATCGGCCCCTTCCCCCAGTCACCCCGGCGTTTTGCTCCCTCGCTGTTCGTCTGCACTTTGCACACACACTCTCACAGACTGGGTTTTCAATGTGTCATGTGACTTCCTTCCTGTTGTTCCGACCCTGGGGTCACTCTGCCTCAGGGTCAGTATGGAGCCCCTCCACTCCCCCCAACCCCCACTTGACAACAACCTCCTTTGTTTATTAAAGAAAATGTTGAAAATCTCAGTCATTTCTGCTCTTTCTGTCTCCGGCGCTCAGTCCCACACAAACACGTGCAGACAATGAAGCACATGTTGGCACAAAACTCTGGAAGCGCAGAGTGGAGAGACAGAGGAGACAGGGTGGGCCTCTGCTGAATGTGGTTGAACTTTAGAGGAACTCATTGACCGTGGTCTCCCTTTATGGTGCACGACTCTGGCTGACCTTTTTGTCTGCGGAGCATTGCAGACTGTGGGGGGCTGGGAGCTCACCTCTTGTTATGTCTACCTCAAAAACAAATGTGTTTTGGGTTCAGATATCAATGGATGGGAACTAGAAGCTACATCTGCCAGGCTTTTTCAGATATTATTTATTTTTGAACAAATTTGTATGAAATTATAAAACAAAAGGAAAACAAGAATAAATTACAGGCACACATGCGTGTAAGCACGTACATAAGAAAACAAAACGATGTTTTGTGAATCCTCAGTCATTTTAGTTGCTTTTTTTCAAAAAGACGTGAGAAGTTCACACTTTTTCAATTCCTACTATTTATTCTATTTGTTGTTCTTTGTTCAAAATACACATTATAGTATATATTATATCAATAGTTCAAATAACACACACATAGACCTGTCAATAAAGGGCCATTGCCAAACCATACCCATGTGCAGACTATAGTTTTAAAACAGAGCAGAAAACTCATGTTATCGTTCACAACTCTTTCTTCTGTTTGCTAATTGACTCGGCTGAAATTCAGCTGGGGATTTAGAGTTCAATGGGAGAAATCCCAGATGGAGCACTGAAGGGAGATGAGAATCGAGTGGAACTGCACAGGAAGGCAATCATCAGGTTGTTCTTATGTACTTTATATGAGGTGTCCAGCAGATTTTGTAGTCCTGGATGGCACAAAAAATATTATTTCATTTGTTTATTCTCAGGTCTTCTGGTTCTGGTCTGCTCTGCATCTCCAGAACCAGAACTAAACAGCATTCAGATTCTATCTGCAAAAAACTTCCTGAAAACTGCAAAACAACTGAAACACTGAGTGCCTTCAAATCAAGTCTTAAAACACACCTGATTAGAGTTGCTTTTGAAACATTTTAAGTGAAACATTGATAAATATTGTGATGTGTAACAATGCAACCAGACGAAATGTTGTGCTTCAGTAGTTGACTGTGTGTTCTGACTTCGTATTTTTGTGTTTTTATGATGTGAAGCACTTTGGACTGCCTTTTTGCTGAAATGTGCTGTAAAAATAAACTTGATTGACTGATTGCAATTACAAGTTCTTCATTAGATTTTTTCTTCTTCAAAGATTTATACAACATAATTCATGTATTTTTTTTTTCTTTTTAGTTCCTTCATTGTTGTTGGGATCATTTTTAAAAGTTTTTTTTTGTCCCAACAATACATGTCAAGGCCATCAGGAACCTAAAGATCCTCGAATTCCCTCTGTGTTTTATGAGGTAATCACCTGACATAACAGTAGTCTCTTATCTTTTTCTCAGAAAAAGCTATTCTTTTCTCTGAAAAATGTTTCTCATATTTCTTAAATAATTAATGTGTTGTCAAACTGCAGATTTATTTATTTATTGCCATCTGTACAGATGAAGTGATATGCTTTAGAAAATAAAAATCTAGAAATCTGTAAAGGGCAGAATTTAATAATGTTTAGGATTGTTGTTCCTCACAGTCAGAAAACACTGATTGTTAGATTAATTGGTTACTCCAGAGTGCCCTTCTTTACAAGTGTGTGTGTGTGTGGATGGTGGCCTCGTGTCATCCATGAATAAATGTTGAGTTTGTCCACCGTGTCGCCCTCGCTGTAGAGAGATGCCTCCTACATCTACAAGAAATCTACTTCATTCACATCTTCTGAACAACTTTTACTATTTCTTTTCCTCACTACTGAGGTGAGGCAAAGGCATTTTCTCAGTGCTGCTAGCAGCTCTGGAGAACACAGAGTGTTAGGCAACCCAAATTAAACGTGCCTGCAGCTGCATAACATCCTGTTCCCTATCTGGGTACGGCGAGACCCCTGGCACTGTGTCAGATATAAGTGTGAGTGCTTCTCAACACCTAAGCAGGGCAAGGTGACCTACAAATTTCATGTCAGCCATTTGTGAAAAGAAGAGATTTCAGTCTTGTTCCTTCTAATAAAAGCTAAGGATGTGTGCTACTAATCATGGATGACAAAAGTGGACAAAGTCATCAAGAAACAGAAAGCTCTGATAAATGAAGCACAGGAGAAGCGAAGGGAATAAAATCCATAGATGTTCACAAGTCTTTTCGTCACAAGTCAAAGTCAAGTTTCAAGTCTTTCAAGAGCAAGTTAAATCCAAGTCCCACGTTTTTGAGTCGTAGCCTCAAGTCTATGATGTTTCAAATTGTCCACTGCTTTATCAGGCTAATTTATATACAATGTTTCGAGAGTTTTCTTCTAATCACTCTGTAGGATGATTTTTAATGTTATTAATATTCCAACTTTATGTAAACTTCACAATCTTTAGTTCACAGCCTTGCTCCTCCTTATTGGTCTGATCTTCTGCCATTCACGTTCCCTTCGTTCTTCTTCTGCGTGCCTCTTGTCCGTTTTACTCTGCTCCCCAACTCTGGGGCGTTCTTCCCCCCCGACATCCATAATATTGGCTCTCTTAATTCTGACCTTCAAAGCACAACTCAAACCTCATCTGTTCAAGTTAGCCTTCTCACTTTAACCGTGTAGTTATTTTGAGGTTTTGTTGTCTTGTAGTCATTTCTTTACTATTTAATTTGTGTTTCTAATCTTGTAAAGTGTCCTTGGGTGTTTTGTAAAGGCACTGTCACATAAAATGCATTATTATTATTATTAAATGTAAAACCTTTGTCGTCCAGTCTAAATAGTAAAGCTGTTCCAAGCTATGAGGTAAAGATGGTGAGCAGTGGTATAAGTACATGAGCCAATAAGGAGTTTCAAAATGAACAAAATCTGATTTCGTTGCTATGAGAGTGCTTGCAGAAAAGAAGAAGTTATAAGAAGTCTTATTTTGAAACAACCTAATGTCCTTTATTGCAGTTTTGAGTTGGAGAAGTATGTGGTTAAAAATAAAAAGGCATAAAATCATATTAATTTGCATTGATGATTGCAGTTTGAATTTAAGATGTATTAATAGTCTTGCCATGTCTACAAAAATGCGTCATTCATGGTATGTTACATTGTGTGATAAAATTTGATTTAAATCCATGATAATAACTTTGCCTAAAAGACACATTTCCCATCAACTAAACATATTTCAATGCACAAATAAGTCATAAATCAGAAAAATCTCATAAATCCAAACAAGGATTGATGTACTTCCCTTTATTGTCCTTTGTAGACTAAACATTACAAAAATGCTTGTGTAATTTCTATCTCTCCATGAAGACAGGTACAAGATATTTTTAGATGTGAGTTGATGGAAATGTTTCCCCAGTAACACCTTTGCTCACTATTTAAATAATTTAACAAATTCACGTCGTTGGAAAAGAGTCATTTATTAATCTTCAGCATTCTTCCATTTTGTGCATTTACTGAGGCGTGGAAGTCATCACCAAACATCAACTGGGACGCTTCACAAATATTTAACTGTCTCTCAGATCTATTCACACATATTCCTCAATGCAGCATCTTATAAATATTTATAATGTCTCTATATCACGAGTTACAGCCTCCAAGTGGGATAATAATGGCTATAAAGTTCAACAGTATATGCAAAGTGGAGCCTCAAATCCCCACCACTCGTCGATCACATTATTTGCTATACATCCAGTCGGATTTAGTATTTCAATCAATTAAATAGGAAATCCATCAGTTTTTTTGTGCTCATCTCCAATGTATTTTGCCAAAAAGAGCTGGAATCACAATGCAATTAAACATCAGATGATAGAGGAGTGTGTGCAGTCTGAGTGAATCTGTTAGTCTGTTGGACAGAGAACTGCTTTGTGATATGCTCCCTGTTGAATAAAACACAGATCCAGCAAAGTGTTATCATTAGGAATGGTCCACTCCCACTGGATCGAGTTATTAGAACCATCAACTGGGAAAAGTCAACCTGGACAGATGCCAGTACGAAATATACCTCAGAAGTATGGGGAGTGAACAGATGAAGGTATAAATGACTAAAGGAAATAACATAACAGATGCTATCATGTCATTAATATTACATGGTGTGAAAAGATACGCTGCGAAGTTAGCACGGAGAGCACAGCGTACCCAGATATAACACCCTGACATAAACACATGCTGCATTTCAAATCCTTGGTTTTATTTGTTGTATTTTTAGTCAAGCTATGTTCATTTTCCAGCTCCTTAGTTATGCTCCCCTAATCTTATGCATGCTTATGCGGGAGCTGGACAAATACTTGGAGCCTGACTTGGAGTCACCTCTAATTGAAAGGGCGATCTTGGGTGTCTGCTGAGTCTTTCATTTGACCCACAGAGAGAAATGCATACTCATGCCTAACGTCATTCAGAAGGAGGAAGAACCCAGAGTAGCCTGAGAATACCCCACACATGCATGGGCAGCATGTGGAAAATCTACTAAGGACGCCACCAATCCCTTAAGGCAGCATTACACTGCGGCAAAAAAAGGAAACATAGAATGAAACGATGATGTCCAGAAAAAATGTCATCTTTTAAAGTGTCTTTACCAAACCTCCGGAATTAATGTCTGTTTTTATTCTCTAGTGAAGGGCACAGAACAAAAAAAGCAAGGCGATATTTCATTGTTAAATCTAAAAGAGCAACACCTTACTTTTTAATTCATTATTTAAATAAAACGTTGAAGCTGGTTGTTCCAAGGAGCCAATTAGTTACGGCTTCTGTCCCAACAAACATCATCAGAAACCGAATTCATAATATCTCTTCAGTATAAGACCCTTAATGGGGGCAGGGGCCAGTTTTACAAGGGCACTGGCCCCCGTCAGCCCCAGTATATGACCGCCCATGTCTGGAGCTCCTTCTTTTCACCTTTTTGAATTGTGTAGAAATATGGAGAAGAAATAGTCATGGACTTCTACACGCTGCTGAAATCTAAGAGTTAATCATCAGTAAATCAAATCCCCCTATAGAAAACTAATCTTGTCCATCCATTGCTTTCTAAATAATAGAAGATTTTAGTCATTTTTTTGACTTCTTTGTGCCTTTAGCACATCCACTGTATTACAGAAAACTTAATTTATGGACCAAGTATGTTTAAATTTCATAACTGGAAATATATTAACTGAGAAAAACATCAATGTTTTTATCCCGGTTTGAAAACATTCACATCTACATTTTACGCAGTCACAGTACCAAGTTTCGCATTTGCATTTGAGCAATTTCAGACCCTAATGCGTCACAGTCTTGACAGATTGTAAATGCAGATGGCCTGTAGTTGACTTAACAGTAAATGATTATGGTCCAGTCGAACTGCTCAGCAGCTCTTCTTTCAGCCGTAAAGTGAAGATAGCCATGGCAATTAAATTACTTTCACCTCTTAAGTAGGGCAATTACAAGATTTAATTGGTTGGCAAATGGTTGATTAGCTAGTTAACTAAAGCTTGATTAAAAAGTGTCACGGTAATATGAGGTGTTGATGGTCAGTTTCGAGTTGGGGGGGATGGTCCGCTGGATGTTTGCGGGGCTCTCAGCTCGATTTGTGTCGAAACAAATGACTAGGATCCGAGGAGAATTATGGGGCGTTTACCTTCCTGCATTTCTCATTGTGTCTCCCTTGGACACAAAGTGTATAAATGTGTGGCGCTGAGGGATTTTCTCAAATCTTCCATTTTACCGCTGACAGCAGAGACAAATGAGCGGGTAAAAGCTTGGACGCCACATAAAGAAAAGCACCCCTGGGACAGAGTGGAGAAACATCTGACATTTTCCCTTCGAACCCGGATCTACTGCCGGCAGAACTTATTGCTCATATCAGACGTTTATCACCGTGTGTATTTCTTCTGAAAATTGGGAGAAAGCGTGGATAATGTCAAGTCAAACTATACACGTATTAATTGTTGATATTTTGTTCAAACTGAAGCAAAACGAGTTAATATGAGAAATGACCCAAGCACACATTACTGCAGAAGACTTGCCAGCATTTAAATGGAAACAATCGTGAGTTTGTTGGCATCATTTCAGAAGGATCCATCTTCATAAAACTTATGTGACGAGTTAAGTTCTCGCTGTAAAATCTAAATCATTACGGCGCCAATTAAGAAAAAAAAAATGAACCGAGTTCCAGATTATTTGTTTTCTTTTGAGCCTCTTTGTGCATTCCTACGTCGCAGGGAAGAGGGTCACAGTCCGACATTGTCAGCACTGCAGAGCTGCTTTAATTGCCACGTTAATTAGCTTCATTATGGACAGTATCAGACTGCGTCTGCTGACTGCTGGCTGAAAGGCTCGCAGAAGGAAGATGATTCAGCTCCTGCAGTCTGGATCTACAGAGGGTGGAGCAGATACGATTCACTTTCTGCCACTGATCTGCTGTCATTAATTCGCGGCCTTGTTTTGCTTTCTTGAAAGAGCGGGAGCATCAGATCCCGGCGAGTTCGCGTAGGAGAGTTAACTGGAAGTGAACCGAGTTTAAGAAAACGGGAAGCGATAAAGAAAAAGAATGAACATGACGGGTGTTTTTGACAACGTGTGTTAATTTCACAACAGAGAATCCTTGCCTTTGGTTTAATGAGAAAGAAATCTGAGTTTATGTCACTTTGGAAATGAAGTGTTGCTGAGAAGAGATCCCGTCTTTACCTCTCAGTCTGTGTGGAAAAATGGAAAACAGAGGAGGGATTTCATGGTGGCAGGACTTGATGTTTTACAGAATGTGTGTCATGTCTTCATTTTTAGGCCCACGTGAAAAGAGGTTTTTAGAAATGCCAAACATTAAACCGCATGCTAGCAGCTTTGGTGAGACGATGCAAAACTCCACACCGGAAGGATTCAGGCGGGATTTGGAGGGGAGAAATGATCACTGCAGGATAATTGTGACTGTCATCAAAAGCAGAATAACATAAAAATGAAAATAAATAAATAAATAAAAATAATGATTTTAAAAAAGTCATTGTGTAAGCCATACAGAGAGTAGCTTTGAGTGGCTACCACAAAGAAACAACCGATAAGATACTGAAACACTAATTAGAGCTGAGCTGTGGCAGGCTTTAATTTTTAGGACATTTTCTCCATTTAAACAAGAATACATCTTTTCAGGTTGTGATTCACATTTCTTATCGTATTATGCGTTGTGGAAACAGTCTAGGAGCTGTGAGAGTTCAACCCTGTCTGAGTTTTTCTTTTCCTCCAGTGTGGTAGAGGCTGAACCGACGTGATGGATGTGTCTGGGGAAGCTGACCTAAAAGTCGTTAATTGAAAATTGAAGCAGTGCTGAGATGATATTGATTTTTCACACTTACAGCGAGCGGCGCAAGGAGGTCTGTGCCACTACCAGAAATGGGTGAAGAGGTGAATGAAAGAACAGCAACAGGGTCAGAGAGGAATAGTCAAAGCAAGACGTGGGCAGAGGAAGAGCGAAGAGAGGTGAGGGTGGCTGTCATGACGGACATTATTGCTCCTTTAGCAGCTTGTTGCTCCTGCT
This sequence comes from Poecilia formosa, assembly GCF_000485575.1. Classification (NCBI taxonomy): domain Eukaryota; kingdom Metazoa; phylum Chordata; class Actinopteri; order Cyprinodontiformes; family Poeciliidae; genus Poecilia; species Poecilia formosa. The sequence continues at coordinate 326,524 of NW_006800009.1, read as the reverse complement.
CTTTATATTAAAATGCCTCTAAAATCCGTGAAGGGAACAGCCATTCAGATGTGTCTTTTTCTCTCTGCATTGATCAGTCTGGAGCAATCCAGTCCCCTCAGCTCTTTGCAAGTCAACACAAACCAACCAACCCTCCAACCGGTGCTGAGGGAATCAATAGCGGTGGAAATCCTGTTTACACGTGTGTTTTACGATCTCCTTATGTGCCTCGCACACAGGGTCTCTCTCAGTCTTCAAATATTCGCTCTCAATCATTTTTTTCTGCTCAAACACAAGCACATGGATTCGTGGACAAACAGGACCATGTGTGACTCCCTCTGGACCGGCGGCCTCAGAAACAAAACAAGCACATGTGATCAATACTTTGCCTCTTCCTTTTCATTGTGTAAGCCACAGACAGCAGTTCCCCCCTCTTCAGCACTTGCTCTTTCTCACACACACACGCACACACACTTTCTCACCTCCTGGCAGGTCAGCATTTCTTGGGAAGAACAACAACATGGTTCCTCCCAGGAAAAAGCGATTGAAAGGTTGATGTAAATATTCTCTGGAGTCGTAGTTTATTTAAACTTTGGATGACTTACTTTCAGAGTTAGGGAGAGTAGCAAGAAAAAAAAAGTGTATTCAAGTAAGAGTAGCACTATGGTTCAATGTGTTTTTCTCAAGTATAAGTAAAAAATAAATAAATAATCAAACTTAATCACTCAAATGAAATAAAAAAAAACTAATCAAACTGCAAAATCAGCAGCTTCTAACAATTCAGTTTGCTGAAGCCACAGCAAACATCCGGCAAATTAAAATACCATAAAATACCAGTTTGAAACAAATCACTTTAGAGAACAGACCACATTACAAATTCTCCTCTCATCAGGATTTTCAACTGTCAATTAGTTGGCGAAAATGGAACCAAGCCACTATTTCAATCAAAGAAAACAAACGAACACAAAAAAACAAATGCGACTCAAGGAAAATGGAACATTTTGCACAGTTGCTGAAGATGAGCGCAATCTCACTTTACTGGACAGAAACCGTAAAACCCAACAAACAGAACTGTGTTTTTTTTGTGGACAGTTTAACGTCTACCACAGAGTTTCTGCTACACTTACACGGTATAAACATTTTTAATAACAGACAGTATTGTCCCAGAGAGAAAGGTGATTTTTGGTGGTTCAGGAAAAATAAATAACCTAAGGAAAATGTAAACAGATGACAGGAATATCATCCGTGTTTGATTCAGGGCTTACTTGTGCATCCTCAGCTGGTCCTTCATTCCACATGACCTTTTATCGCTCTTTAGCATTATTCCTCTAATGGTGGATCTTTTAAACCCCGAAGAAATTATGAAATGGTCGTGTTGACATTTCAGCAATGTGGGATGAATCAACATGGATTCTTCTGCAGAGAAATAGAGAAACAATGAAATGAAAGAAAAAAATTGCTAGTTTTTCCTCCCATGACAACATTAAAATAAAATATGAGAAAAACAAAGCAAATGGAAAAATGAGCTCCTAACGACCTAATGCAATTATCTAATCTCATTACACTAACTAGGGTATCTAAATGTTAGAAAATAGTTCTTAAACATTTCAGAAAACATATCAATAAACATTAAGCACAAGGAAGTCAGATGAAAAACACAACAGGAATCTAATCCTTATTAAATCTCAATGTAGCTGCTGTGGATTTATGCATGAATCTAGAGCTTCAAATCTAGAGCTTCAAATCTAGAGCTTCAAATCTAGAGCTGAAAGCATAAAAAGCTAAAGGAAAACAGTCAATGTGCTACAGCAGGCTATTTAAAGTATTTTATTGTTGGAAACCAGTTGGGATTCTGACAAGTATTTCATAGTTTTAAAGCTAAAACAGCCTCACTTTTAAAAAGAAGAGTTGTTTATGTTTCACCATTACTGTTCTATAAATTGCCGTATAGCAGAACAAAGCAGAATATTTAAAAATTTTCATTCATCTATTAGAAAATGGAGAACATGGAGACTCTGTTTACGAAAAGCAATGCTATAGTGGGAAATTTGCATACATAGAGATGTGTCAAGCTCACGTGCATAAATACACGTGTAATTACAGAATCCACATAATGAAAATTAAATCACAAACAAAAAAAAAGGCAGATAAGGGAAGGGAGGGACCATTACCTCAGTGATTGTGGTAATTATACTGGATTTCTGCTCAGGGTGTAATTTAAAATCACACTCTGATCAACCACATCAATTAACGTGAACCTAATTGATCTAAAACCTCTGAAAAATGCTGTTTTCCTTCATTCACATGTACAACGTAATAACTTTGGACAAACTCGTTTTTCGCAGCTGGAGCAGAAAACCTTTAAAGCATGTGATGACTTATGGAAGAAATTCAGACTGTTTTTCTTATCTATTGTTATCAAGAAGAAACAATTTATTTTCCTACAGAGATATAGGTTAGGTGTAGTAAAATTATATATATATAAAATTCCCTTCTCACCCTCCGCGGGTGGTCTCTTTCATCCTCTGAGCTCGGGTCCTCTACCAGAGGCCTGGGAGCTTGAGGGTTCTGCGTAGTATCTTGGCTGTGCCTAGTACTGCACATTTCTGGACTGAGATGTCTGATGTTGTTCCTGGGATCTGTTTGAGCCACTGCTCCAGTTTGGGGGTGACTGCAGGTACTTTGGAAAAGATCCAAAAAGGATCA
>NW_006800009.1:223931-323829 GCF_000485575.1 Poecilia formosa | reverse complement strand
TACAGAACAAAGTATTCAATGAGAATATTTCATTCATTCAGATCTAGGATGTGTTATTTGAGTGTTCCCTTTATTTTTTTGAGCAGTGTATATATATACTAAAAGTAAATATACGTTTTACGATTTACAGTGCAAATCGTAAAAGCTTCATTTATTTAATCTGAAAAGCCGCAGAGTTTTGCAACCATTGTTGGCGTGCCTTCTTGTGACTCATTGGGAAATGATGCTAAATATTTTTGTACAGATTCAAAGCTTCAAGGCTTTCAGGATTTTTGCACATCTAGAGACAGATTTTTATTTTATGTTTTTTCCCCATTCATTTTTGAAAAATGGCTCAAGTTCAGTCTAGCTGGATGCTGAGTGCCTGTGCACAGCAATATTCCAGATTTGGTACAGATTCAGTTTTGGACTTTGACTGGGCCATTCTGACAGACAAATATGCTTTGAACCAAACTGCTCTGCTGTAGCTCTGTCTGTATATCAAGGCGGTGCAGGTGTTACAGTGTTCTTGATTATTTGCTGAAATAACCACAACTCCACATGACACCGCCTCCTAAATGAAACAATCTGCTCGACCTGTGTCCTGTTCAGACTCCTTACTAATCCCCTGTCATTGATTAAATAGCTTAAATTATATTAATGCTCAAAAATTCCAGTGGCAGATCAAAGTGCTGGCAGATCAAAGCTGCTGAATGTTTTTTTGTTTTGTTTTTTTTGTTGTTGTTTTTTAAAGAACGCACTGCACACACCCAGCAGTGCATGACTCAGTGCCCTGAAGCAGCAGATGTTTACAGTGGCGCAACACTGACACAAACTTCAAACACAGGCTCCCACACTGCGAGGCAGCGCGTTCGACCCACTGCTGCTCGAAGAGGCATTCTAATAAATTACAGCGGCAAATTTATTTCGCTTTAAAGCCATTAGATTGCTAAGACGCACTTGCCTTGACCTGATTTTGAACAGAAACCACCGTGGCGTACGTGATGCCCCGAGGTGCAGTCGCTCATCATCCTGGGAAATGTCACTTCACTTAGACAAGATGTGCTTGTTTTCACACGTGTGTTCCACAACGAAAGACTTTGAAAGGAAGTACACAGAGAAGTGTGTGAGAAAATGACTGTACGAATCTTTAATAATTATTTTTTGGTGTACAGATTTAGGCTCCCTGCTTTCCAGTATCGTACAGTGTTTTCGGCTGAACGTTCACGCATAGAGAGAAAGCAGCTGTGTTCACTGTGAGAGTACTGATGATTTTAGTGACCTAACTTAGTTTATGGAGGCGATCCTTTCATTAATTTATACTTAATATGTTTTCATTAACTCTTCTTCATGTTAAAGGATACACTGTTTACTACGTCATAGTTGTTCATGACACATGAAAAATGTTTGACAGAAATACAGAATACATACACAGACTGGCGACCTGTCCAGGATGTACCCCGCCTCTCGCCCGGAACGTTAGCTGGAGATAGGCACCAGCACCCCTCCCAACCCCACTGAGGGACAAGGGTGTTCAGAAAATGGATGGATGGATGGACAGAATACATACGAAGGAGGCAGGTATTTTTCTTCCACTGTATTATTTGTGAAAAAACTGTTTTTTTTTTTGTATATTTTACGAAAAGAAATTGGTCCTCACACACTTTTCCATCGATTTTCCAAACCTTCATAGCAGCTGTGTGGTGTCTTTGAGTTTTCTTTCATAGGTTTTGTCTTTAACAATCAAAAAAACCTTCTCTGTGTTACAAGCATCAAAATCTACAGACGAGATATGAGAAAAAGAAAGATGAAAGGACCCTAAGGAGGTCACAGTGGAAGCTGATGTACTAACAGAAAGACAAAATGATTTAATTCAACATTTCCTGCTGTGCGTTTGTAATTTTAAAGATCATAAATGGCAAGAAAGGTTACCACGTCAAAAATCTCAGCTCAAAACATGCAGTCCCAAAACCAGAAGGGATGTGTGGGACGTTTTAGAGCTACAAACAAGACCTCTGTCAAGAGAAAAGATTAATATCAATTGTTTTCTCATTTTTTATTTTTTTGTAGGGAAAACGGCAGCTAAAGAGCAATGATTTAATCATTACATAACCATAAAACATTATGCATCCAAAAACATGCACACATGGCTAGATAGACAAACAAAACTGTTGGGGACGGATTTAATAAACTGAGATTTTATGAAACACAAGGTAGTGCATAATTCTGAAGTAGATAAAAATAAATGGTTTCAAAATATTTTAAAAATAAAACCGAGAACGTCAATTCCAATGAAGTTTATTGTGTCTATGGGCTACATATTCTTCAGGTTGTTTTTCTTATTAGACTTTTTGTCGATAAAGACATGCCTGACATGTTTCGTTAGCAGGTTTCTGTCGTCGCCAAAGGTGTCATAGGTGATACGTGACACGCCTCAGGGAACGACAGCTGATTTCGACAAGTCATGTCAATCTGTAATGCAACTGATGAGACGGAAAGTTTTTTTTGTATGCCACACGCAAACATACACAAACACAACTACGGGGTTTCTACAAATCTCCAATTTGCTCACAGTTCCCCCACCACCCACCCCCCCAAAAAAAAGAAAAAGCATTTTTAGTGAGTTTTTGTCTGGCTACATGTGAACTGGACCTTAATGTCGGCATAAATGTCTATAAGTTTGTTAGAGAATGTAGCAAAATGTGACAGGAGGAAGAACATTTTGTCTTGGCCTCCAAGACAAAATGCAGATAAAAGCACTCAACACGTTGTCATGGTAGTGGCATCATCATGCGTTAAAATAACCAATCAAAGCTCAGTTCAAGCTCATATGGAGTAATCTGTGGCAAAACTGAATACAAATAAAAAGATAATGTATAATTTTCATCCAAACACACCATTATGTATATATTGTTTTGAGCAACATGACAAATGTCTAAATAAGTCTAAATAAATTTTAGACTGAACTTTGTGTAACCTTCTTGATTTTTGTTCTTTGCACAAACAGAGAAACTGACATCGACACAATTGTGCTTTATTGCTGTACAGAGACAGAATTATAAAACATTGGGATAATATTTATGAAATACCACAATCTTTTTGTTTTTTCCACAAACACATACATATGCAAATGAAAATATATTGTATGTCAGGTACAAAAGAAGGATCACAATAAAAAAGGAAAAAAAAAACATGACAAAATTATGAAAGGCAGTGACAAACCCCATATTTAGGTGCAGAAATAATAGAAAAACATGAACAGAATGGCCATTTAACACTGACTGTAGCACCAGAAAGCTGATCTCTGAAGAGACGATTTTATAGATTCCTGACGAACAGAGAAGGGTGGCAGTAATCGGCCTGCCATGAGTTATGCATATTGTGGACTTTAATGTGGACAATTAGTGTTTGGGGTAGACGAAGGGTTCACAGTGTGGTGAAAAACAATTCTTCACATTAGAAAATCTGCATTTCCCCCACCCCCACCCCAGACATGTGCATGTTATGGAAAGTCCAAACAAATTGATCATGCAAGGTAAAAGCCTTATTTCATGGTTTAAGGGTATGCACAAAAATCACACAGTAAACCCGAACGCTGTTCATGATGAATGGTAGATTTTGCCCTTCGGAGGGCATCAACAGAGTTCACCAGCTTATTATGCTTGCATCAGATTTGCTCCTTGATAATGTTTGTAGTTCTGCAGCTCAAAAGGTGTTCGTGACGGAGTAAATCTGTCCTTTTGCATCGTTACCTCACTTTAGAAATGAACTCCAAACGAAGACATGGTTCACATTAAGCAGTCAAGTATATTCTTTTTTTTTTTTAGAAGCAAGAGCATATTCCAGTAATAATTCACAATTCGAAGCTACAAAGAATATCAGTGATGCTCGAAGAATAGATGTTTGCATTTAGACATTCAGTGAAAAAAACAAAACAAAAAAACAACAAAGACTCTGGTGGTGGTGATTCCGAAGTCCTCTTGCACCTTTGTGCTGCTAATTTCTAAGGCTAAATCAATCAGACACATTGTGGGTGATAAGTGGCAAAGAGAAATCCATTAGAGCTATTAATACCTAGCAACATTAACCATTTAGGACAATCTCCCAAGATCAAACGGCTTGCCGAGACACACCTGATGCCGAGATCAACCAAAACACCACATAAACATTGTGCAGTAAACAACTGTACGCATATTTAAGTCGATCTTCCCGGCTTGCATCAGGAAAAAATACCAAAACAAAAACATAACAGGATCTGGAGGTGGATAATAAATACGTAAAATAATTCCACAGTAACAGACAAGTCATTGTAAAAAAAAAAGAAGAAGATATTCACATTTTTTTAAATAAATCTCTTCCAGTTTTTCAGTCATTGCATCAAACCCCCACCCAAAAAAAAACAACACATTCTTCAAACTCAGAATCCTTATAATGAACTGCCTTTTTACACCTCATACATGTCTTTTGTCTTTTATTTCAGTCTCTATGCTCTTCTGGGATGATGAAAGCAAAGGACTTCAAACACCAGTCGCTATTTACACTGACGTTACTATGGAAACACCCGTAAAGCCGGTTTCATCCATCCGTTAGAGGAAGGAGGGCAGCAGGTCGAGCTGGAGAGGAGGTCTGTGGTTTGGGGTCAAACGGGGGAAAGAGGAGATGATGGAAAGGACTCCGGGGTGAGAGGTGAGTGGAGGACGAGCACACAGTGGAAGAATCTGTACAGGAGTCCAGTTGATCTGCGTGTGAGCTCTCCTACACGACACCGAACACACGAACCCGCTTGGATGTCGACACAGGCATCGTTAGGAGCTTGAAACATTAGAGGCTCAGAAAAGCAACGCAAACTCAGAAGCCCAACTATATTTATTTGTTCTTATTAATACATAACTAATGAGCAAGTTAAAAAAAAGTATATAAAAGCACAGATATGTATCTAAGAATAATTGGGGTTGTATACTGTATAGTCAGGCTGCCGTGGAAAAAGAAGAGTGCAAATAAATAATTTGAAGCCTAGAATTAATGACATTCAGCCTTTCAAGGTCTGTTGTGGGTAAAACTAGAAAAAAAACCCCCCCGCATAATTTGAAAGTCTCCTCTCTTCATCAAACTAATTTTGTAGATGAAGCAGCATCTCTGATCTGCAGGACAACTGCTATTCTTTAATGAACAAGTCCAGAATTTAAAGAAGATGCTTTTATAAACTAAGAGGTCAAAGAATATAACTCGTTTGAAGATTTGAGCAAAAGTTGGATAAATGGTTGTCATTATTTCTGTGGGACTTAATGTGTCTGACTCAACCAAAGAAACATCTGGCCTCATATGCTCTCACCTAACAATGCTTATGTGATCACACAATGAGAGTTTAGCATGTTTTTGTTTTTCTTCTCTTATTTACGATGCTTTTCCTCGGTCCGCATTGTCAATAAAACTTACTTGCTCTTTTAAACCAGCCTGTACATCAAATAATTAAAGAGCTTACAGTATGCATCATACGTAACAACAATACTTCAATCGTATTTTCACTTGAATCACTTTGGCACAGGGTCGCGTGTTCACAACATGAACGACACACCCGTCTGCTGAAACATGCGCATCTTGAACAACGTGGTAGATTCCCTTTTCATGGTAAGTGCAGTGGTTTGGAATTTGGCCACAGGACTTTTATTCAAGGCTGGTCAATAACGAGGACGAGAAGTACACCTTGGGATAATGTTGAGGTTAGCCTGACCCCTTGGTAGCTTGTTGCCATAGCTACCAGAAGCACTTAGGAGCCGAGCACGTCGAAGCCAGCTGCACGGATGTTAAAAACCTGGAAGTTCCTAAAGGCGTTGGGTTTGCTTGTAAACTTCACAAGTCCGCACGCAAGAACCCCAGTGTGAACATGTAGGAACTCAACAGTATCATCAGCACCATGTTGCGGGGAGGAAACTTGTTTTGTGTGCAGCAGTAATGCAAGACCATCTATCGGAGAGGTAAGATGCTCATTCGGCATCTGACCACCACAGATATATGCTGCTGATTTGCTCTCGGGTGCAGCCTCCAATAAATGGACATCATCCTTTTGGTGAAAATAAATAGGCGTGTTATAATAATTTAATCTCTTATATGTCTGCTTATTTTTTTTTATACATAAAGTATTTGATCATATAATAAAACCCACTTCCACAGGAACAGCTGTTTATGCATTCACACACACTGTGCACACTGAGTTTATGTCACATCAGGTAGAGCGTCTTCCACAGTCAGTGCAAATACAGGAGAAGCCGAAGCCCCAGCCCGGGGGGCGAGGCTCTGCAGCCTTCGGCCTCGGTTCATCAGCGTAGCCCACGGGCAATGAGGTTGGTGGCCCAGATCAAATTTACAAAACAAACAAACAAAGAGTTTATCTTTGACGAAAGGATTTGAAGACGCGACTTCAGACACCGCAGCTCAAGGAGAGGCCTTCCTTTTGGTCCAGAGCAGTGTGGGGGGCAGGGGTGGGGACTGAGGCGGCCGCTGCTTGTGACTGTTCCGCCCCTCACACTGCACCTGCCGCCAGCGGAGAAGCTCCCTGAGGGTGGCGCTCTCGTCTCTGTTGGTCAGATGTAGGCGCTGGAGCAACTAGAGAAGAAGGAGGAAGGTTGATTTGGGTTAGAGAGGAAGAGCGTATTTTACTCGACTGGATGAGATGAAGAAGCAAATGTGTGATTAATGAGAGATGTGAAGAAAAAGTTCAGGTTTTTACTTCAACGCAGCTGGATTAAAAAAAGAAAAAAAAAACAAGTTCTAGTCTCGGACTATTCTCACAATTGCTCAGGCCGTAAATCAAAATGTCCACACATAGAAACACATTCAACCACTTGAACAAGAGCACGTCGCTACTGATGTGCAAGTCAATTGCTTCGGTAAAATTAAAAAGGATTCTCAGTTTTTCGTTGATAATCCAAACCAAGAAAACATGAAAAAGAAATGTCCATGCTCGGTTATAATTCAACAGATGAATTATGTGGCGATCAGCTTTGTAATAAATTTAGTTTTTTTTTACTGATTATCAGGACAAGATTATTCTTCACTGATCACAGAGTTTTTAAAACACAGCTTGTGATCTGGAAAAAAAAAAACAATAAAAACAATCAAATTTGCCAAAACCTATAAACATTAAACATTTCTACAAACCTACTACGAAAATCCATTCACTTTGCTGCAACTAAATTATTATTGATTCTCAAAAAAGCTAAATTACTCTTATTTATTCCCGCTGACATCCGTGATGCGACCCAGCAGTCGGCCTAAGCTAAGGGTTTGCTCTTTCTTTATTCCATCTGTTTAAGTCTCTTGTTTCACTCTCAACAGTTGAGAGTGGAGGTGACCGAATGCCCAATGAGTCCATAATCTAAATTTATTCATCTATAATTGTGTCAACTTGTGAATATATTTTGTATTTACCCGAGGAAAAGAAAATGCTTCAAAGAAAAGTTATTCTTTCAACCCAAAATTTAAATATTTTCACTGTAATATTTTCCAAAACATGTCACTTTGTCACAGCAATCACACACAAGCAGCAGTGTGACGTACGTGAGCATTACGTTTCAGATATCCATATGAGATTAAACCCTCAGATTGACCGTCTGCACTGGCAGACGAGAATCTAATCCATAATTTACACGTCTCTCCTAGGCTATTCAGTGCTGTGGTGCCAAGCAGGAACACCAGCTACCGGAACAGTAGACAAGAGGGAACACCAAGTCCTTCTGCAATGCATGGCTGCACGCGGACTCACGCAAACACTAACAGACTGAATGCAACAAGGCTCAGAAACTACTGGAAATGTTCAATGATTCGCAGTTTGTGACCTTTCTGACTGAGAACGCTGCACATTTAAGAGGTAATCTGCGAAATGGAACTATGAACATGATACGACGTGAATATAGCATTTACAACATAAAAAAAGTTTTATAGTAATAGTGCTTAAAATAACTTTTAAAAAACAGAATATTATGAAGATTCTGTGCACTACATACACAAGTTTGGGTCAGGTAAAGCTTGAAAACACCTCTGTTCCTTCCCCCAGTCCTGATGGGTAAACAAGACTGACTTAAAACAAAAATAACCAGAACAGGTGACGTCTTGATGTTGGAACTCAACTGTGAAATTAAAAATATTTAGCAAAAATGGTTATGCATTCATCTATTATTGGGATTTCCTTGGATCCATTGTGTTTTTTGATAATGAAATATTCCAAGTCATTTAAAAAAAAAAAAGTCTTAGGTTATAATTGAAGACAGGTCAGCAACTGTGTAGCCAGATGGTGATTCTGTATACTAGTTTTTTTCTTAGGAAAGCATATAAATACTAAGAAGATGTAATATTCCAACCCCAAGTGTGACTTTGGTTATACCTCATTTGTAAAGAAAGTAGAAAAAGAAAAAAAAAAATACGATGGTCTAAAATGAACCTTATACTTTTTGAAGGTGTGTTTGTCCCAATCTGGTTAATATCAGAACAGACTGTGCTTTTAAAGATGAAAGAGGCAACAATATCAGAAGTCAGCAATCATTTCTGTGTGTGAGCTTTTTTATTTTATTTTTCTTGGAAATATCTTTTTTACCAGCGGCTTCAGTTCCACAAAGTATCGTACTGTTTGTCCTTCTCATACGTTTCAGAAATGGGAATGTGTTGTGCTGTATAATTCTGAGAAGGAAACGTGTGACGACTCCTACTTTAAATGTCATTGCCGTTCCCGCGGCATTGTCTGAGGGGATAAACAAAACTATCAATCCTTGTCGTCTTCAGTCACACAGCCGTCTGTCAATTTGCTGTATAATTAGCCTCGACCGCTCTTGGAAAAACACAAACCAGTCTATTCATTCCTAATCAGCTTGCCCCCTTTATCTTCCGGCATCCTTTCTTCTTATTAGTTATGAAAGTCCTACGCCAACACAGTTTGGAACGAAGCTAACAGACAAAAAAAAAAAAAAAAGATTCACAGAATGAACTTAATGAAGAAATTAATGACGCTGAAACTGATCCAAAAAGCCATCAGAAATGTATTTTCTCTTATCTTTTCCTCACAGTATTTGCAACATGTCTGCAGTGATGAGCAGAGCATGGAAGAAGACAGGACAAACACAAGTGTGTGTTTGGTTTTACAAACATTAGACATGTATGAATGTAGTCCAACTTTTAACAACAAGAATCACCAGAGTAATAAATCAGGAAAAATAGTCTGATAACAGATTTAATAGACAAATCAAGTTACATTAAGCAGCAGAGAATTTTGACCAGGTGAATAAGAACTAAACTCAAAGACTGATCAGAGGTTTTTGTGAAGTTTTGTTCTGTTGATACAAAGTCTTGCCAATTATAATTTATCTTCCAGAGCTACAGTAAACACCATTCAAAATATTTCTTCTTACCCTCCTGCTAGTAAACAGAAACTAATGTTTAGTGTTACAAACTGTAAATGCCAACCTTAACTTCAGCCTAATTTTCTAGATTTTTTTTTTTCAACCCCCCCAATGCTTCCAAAATCAGCATCTTCTAAAACAGATAGAAGTTAAGAGCACCTAAGAATAAAACAGAGTAACTTTGTTGTAATACCTTCGTTCTCCCAGATATCTCCTGGCAAAATGCCCCCATGGGGGGTAAAAATTGTGGCAAAAAAACTCGCTATGTGCCCAAAAATATTGTTTATAAAATGACCAAAAACTTCCACGGTGCAAAATAGCAAATAACATTTTCAGCATACAAGTGTTTTTTCCTCAGTGACAATTTTCACAGTTGAGTTTTGACTGTCAGCTTAATCACCTGCTGATTAATGGGAATTGCATTTTGAGTTTTGTTGATTTTTCTGAATTAAATTTATCACTGAACTGGGATTACTGGGAGCACCAGTAAGTGTCATTGAAGATCTAGGAATGAGGAATGCCCAGCTAGCCTATGTTTTCTTTTCAGATATAAAAGATGGCAATAAGAGGTTTCTCTACAAACAATAAAAAAGGGAGCAGATGAACTGTTGATGAAGTTATGCAAAAGCAGTGCTTTTCACAATTTTGGCTTCCTGATTTTATGTACATGTTGATCAGAACATTATGATCTTCTTCCCTTGGCTTTGGTTGCTTATAAAAGCCTCAGGCTCCATAAATAATCAGACTATTAATCATTTTCTGCCAATGTTCTGAGGAAGTATTATGCTTTTACAGAATTTCTATGAAAAACACTGCTGTTGCCGTCAGGCTTGAGATCAGCACGGCCGTGACACACTCACCACATCCCTATTTATGGGAAGTGTTTCCGGTGAGCCCACCCTGACCACCCTCTTTGTTTTAGAGGGCAGCCCCTGCACCAAATGGAGAAAAGTTGAGATGCCCCCTCTGGAAAATACATGAAGGATAAAAGAGCAAAAATGTTAGAATTGCAGAGAAAGAAAGTCTTCTCCGTACTCGGAAGGCGCTGCAGACGTCTAGAAACACTGTGATTAGGAAAGCTGGCGCATCAGCGTTGTACCTGCGTTCACGCACAGGTCAGCTGGAAGTGGAGGGGAAAAGTGTTTCTTCAGTCGCAGGATTTAAAGAAGGAACACAGAGTCCTTTCACACCTTTTGTGGAGTTTTATCTATGAAAGGTGAATCCTGTGAGCTTGTCTCAAAATGGTACACTGTGTCCTTTGCTTATTCTTTTGCTTTGAGCTTAGCTGAAAATCACTCGCTAATCCAAACTGCTATTAAAGTTCTTTTAGTTTTTTTCTGAGAGAAAACTTTGTGTGAAAGTCTGGATATTATTCGGCATGCAATATATTAGCACCTTAAAGCTGCAGTATGTAACTTTTATTTAAAAAAAAAAAAACGTTTTTTACATGTTTTCTAAAACTGTCACTATGACGCAAGACTAGAACGTGAGACAGATAATTAGTGAAAAAAAAACAACTTCTTTGCCTTCTCCCTGATCTTCTATTGCCGCCTAGAGAAATACAACCAATCAGAGCCACGAGGAGGGACTTTGCTCCGTCAATCACTTTACTTTTCTAACTTTAAAAAGTTAAAATATCTGTTTATGTGCTCAAATTTGATGAGTAAAGCTGACTCATATGGTTGAGATAAATTGCGGAAGTTCAAAGAGGAAGAAAGGAGATAAAAAGTGACTTTATAAGTGTCATGGTACTTGTTTATTATTATTATTATTATTATTTCAGAAATTGATTTTCTTGTTCACTCGTCTCTTACAGTTACTGAGAATAGCCTAAGATAATACAAAGGCATCTATATTTTTATCTGAGGTAGTATGTGTAACACCATAAGGTAAGAACAGGAAGCAGTGGCTACAATTCACCTCAGCTCACCAAAGTCTGACGATGACAAGTTGAAAAATGCCGCCTTATCTGAGGAGTCTGGATTTCAGCTGAAAACAGTGATCCGTCTCGACTTGGAACAGATTTAGCAACATATGTCTATATGCACAGAAATCTCAGACAGGAGAGTTAAGGTCATCCTGACTGCAAACAACGGTCCAACACAAAGCTAGAGAGGTTTACCTCATAAAAGTGAACGTGTGTAAAACTCAATTTCATTATTTGAAATTGCAAAAAAAAAAAAAAAAAAATCCAAAAGTAATTTAGATGTAGATTATTACTGTATCTTGAGATCAGGATGAAACAAAGATGCACGTTGTTCAGAGAGAGTAAGAACCCTAAACCCGTCTGCAGTGTAAAACATGGAGGACTTTTACATATGTTAATAGAGCTGGCTGTCTCTAAACATTTATGATGTGAACCTCACCAATAAACACTTATTACTGACACTTCTATCCTCTATTTCAGGCATGAGCTAGTAAGAGTTTATCTCCAATGTTCTACATGGGAAAATTCAACGAATCAATCTACCATTAAATGTTAAATGAGTCACATTCTGAGAATGCTGTCGTTTGGTTTCATTTTTTTCAGTAAACCACAGGACTTTAAAAGATGACAACCCGGATCTATAACGAAAAGTTGAATGTCATCTCTGGAGAAAAAAAAAAAGGGGGGGTTGTTACTGGGTGTTCTTGCCAGGGGTGAAATTACAGCACATGATAATCACTATGAAAGCTTGAATCTGTATTTCACACGAGTTTGATTTCCTACTGCTTTAGGCTTGCTGATAATTACAGCACTGCTTAGTTGTGCCTCCGTTTTTCCACTTGGATGTGTGCGAGTTAGGGTTCGAGTGGAGAGGACAGTGAATTTAATCCTGTAACAGTACACCTGCCTGTAGTATCTGAAGAAGCTCGCATGTCAGGAGAGGTACATGATGTTCCAAGGAGGCGACTTTTTCCCTTCGCTTAGTCAACAAACCCAAACACAACAACATCTATCATTACTTGGGTTGTGCTCCAACTGTCCGTGTGTGCCACTGTGAGTGTCTGAGTAAATGTTTGTGTGCCTGTAACCGGCCGTATGCAAACTGATCTCAAAATGAAGGTCAAGGTTTCACAAAGTCTGCAAAAGTGAGGCAGCGTCTGGAGCTAATAGGCTGAAATAAAAAAAAAAATGTAAAAAAATTACACAGAACCTAAAGCGGAAAGGAAAATGACTGTATTAACCAAACAATTCACCATTTTTTGGGCTATAAAATATTAGAAGGGAATTGCTTTGTGATGTGTGATTACCTGAGTATGATGGCTGTCCAAATGTCTGTGCAGGGAGGTGGTGCTGGAGTTCGACTTGCTGTGACTCTCATCCTCCAGTGATCCTGAATATTAGACAAACAGCAAACACCTAGTCAGAGGTCAAATCCAGCTCTAAAATATTCTAGTGGCATTATTTTCACTGTGCATCTCAATAATTAGATAGTAGCCGAAAAGGTCTTTTTATTCAGCAATTTAGTAAAAAAAAAAAAAAAAACTCAGTTATTCTATAGAGTCCAAAACACAAGGAGTGAAGTATTTCAAGAGTTTATCTTTGGTAAGTGTTGATGAATGAAAATTTAAAGTTTTTCAAATTTTTTAAATATTGCATAAAATCTTTAAAAAAACGAAGTCTAAGCTGGATTTGGTCAACAAACTGACCTGACCTAAACCCAGCAGAGACTCTGTGGAGTAATATCAAGACCAGCAGCTAAGCAAGGCTGAAGTTGCTTCTGAAGAAAGCTGGTCTTTCATAACACCTCAGCAGAGACACAGACTGATTGCCTCAGTAGCAACAGTCTGACATTTATGTGTTAAGAAACTTAATAATTATCCTTATTCAATTTGTTAATATTCCAAGAAAGTGAATTTTGAGTTTTTATTACATATAAGATCAAAATTCATCACTTTGTGTAATGAATCTGCACAACATATATGAATATAGTTTCTGGAACTGTTCAAAAAGTGAAGCAAGAAAAAAACATATGTTTGTATTTTAAATAACTTTTAAATAAGTTTTATTTCTGCAGTTTTATTTATTATTTATCAATAGTTTTAATGATTAATATGTAAGTTTTCTTCAGGTAGGTATCTTGAGTAATTTGGTCATATTCTATTTGAAGAAAACCAACACAGTAACAATAAAAACTATAGATAAATAATAAATAAAACTGCAGCAAATAAATCTCAGATATTTAAAATATCAAAACAGAATTTTTTTTGTTCACTTTTTGAACAGTTCAAAAAGCTAAGTAAACATATTGTGCAGACAGGTCCATTATCAGCTAAGTTAACCTTAAGTTACAGCATAACAAAAAGTCAAAATGTTTGATTTTTTGCTTTTTATTTAGTTTTTTGGACCCTAAGGCTGGACTTTGCTAATTACTTGATTTTTCTCAATGAAGATCAAAGCAACCTGCTTTTGGCTGTCATATGTAAACTTATGAAAGAGGAAATGGGGAACTCCCTAAACCTTGACTGACCTAGACAGTATAGCAGATCATGATTTCAAGAGATCATTTGTCAGGAAGGCAAAGGGTAAAATGCAAAGCCTTGTGGTGTTACCATTAGATATCTGGTTGCCATTCTCCACAGGGACAGGACTTGGGGGATGGAGAGAGTGGTTGTTGGCGTTCTTGTCTTGCAGCTGCAGGGATGGTGAGGTCGGCGCAGAGCCACTTTCTTCCCTCCCCGGCAGATTGATGTTAGAATTGAATCCTGGAAACAGAACAAGCAGAGAAAAACACAATATATGCAGAAGTCACACTTATTCCGACAAAAATCAGTGGGATTTCAACATTTATAAAAAAAGGCCTCTAAACTTAATACCTTTCCTGGTAATGTCTAAAAAGGCCTTAAAATAAATTACATTCTTATTCTATCAAAAAAATTAGGACAAATCTAACAGAGGGGGAAAAATGCAATTTTACAGAAAAACAGTTTTTCCCATTTTATAAACATTCCTGGAAACATTTTGTGGTTCATATTTTAATCTTCTCCATTTGATGCGAGAGTTGAGGAACTTTTAATTAGCAGTCCACGACAAACTCAGAAAGCTTCAATTGTTAGCATCCTTGCTGCATCATGCTGCCTTCCAATGGTATTAGAAAATAAATTTATTCTTCTCATAAAATATTTTACAAGGTTGAGGCAGAGAGAGAGAAATCTTTGATTATGCATTTTTACAAAACCTCTCTGGATCATCCAGGATTTAGACCTTTCTTTTAAATACCTCTGAAATAAGCATGATAGTCCAGGTTGCTACTTTTTACTCCAATTTTTATTTATTTATTTTTTTTGTATGAAAATGAATTTTAGTTAAAACTGCTAGTTTCTTTTATTTTAGGACCTTTCAAATGCTTTTGCAAGAAGGGAGAATATTTGTGAATTTGGTGCAATAATATTCACTGATTATTTCCAGTTGAGAAAAAAAATGTTGAATTTCATACTTTTGCATTTTAAATGTTTGCTTTTTGAATTTGATTTTACTTTGTGAAAAGTTTCTATTGGTTGAGATGCGTTTCCAAAAGCCTCTGCAGCTCTTCAAGGGTCGTACAAAAACTGCATAAGTAACTCTGGCTGCATGTGTTGGTAGATAATCAGCTGTTGACTCGCACCAAGAATGTCTACCTTTTGTCTCTCAGCTCACCCACACCCACCCAGTCACATGACACCTAAACATACGCTTGACAAACTCTAATATAACATATTCGCTTCCAGAGTTAAAAATTGTGTCCAAGAAGGAGAAACGATCACTTCAATTCCAAGTTTGACTCCGGGGAATGTGGTAAAGTAAAACTGGATGCTAATCCTCTTCATTTGTTTGAAGTATGGCATTTTTTATGACACATACTTGTGGAAAAATCCCAAGACCACCTGCCGCCTTTCCTTAGTATTCCTGTGGTTTTCTCATACCATCGGGGTGAGGACGGGGGGGTGAGGGGGTCCAGCAGGGGGAGAGTCAGCTGTTCTTCACAGAGATGTCAGAGATAGAAACTATAACCTCTGCCCGCTCCCTAGAGCTGAGTATCACATTCAGCCATTTGACTGCCAAGAGGGAACGGAAGTGGCTTGTCCCATTAAACCCGTAGGCATCCCTGTGCACTCAGATCTGAGGCGGCCCGCTGTGCTCTGCCTGCTCAAAATACCCCGCTGCCCACCCCACTGTCACACACACCACTTTCCATGATGCCGGTGCTTTTTCCTGCTCCGGTCCAGGTGCTGATGAAGACTCAAGTACAAGATGTGATGTGGGGCAAATGCGTCATCATTCACTCGCTCACATACAGTGTCTTATAAGGTTCTCAGCATCCAGCTCGATGTACTTTTCACAGTTATAGAAGCATGACGCAATAGCTTACTACGCAAACCGAGCAGCTCCTCCATAAGGCAATGGAAAGATGATGGTTTATTTTCACCGACAGCTACTCCTTCCACTCTGCCGCAATTTTTTTTTATTTACGTCTCCAGATATTTGACCAGGTTGTACTGTACACCGCTTCAGAGCATTCACACTCCCCTCAATACAACATGAGTGAGCTGTTAAATATTTGATGCCTAATCCTCATCATTCTACTGCTCATACATTATTAACAAAGCCCCAACTTATAAACTCTGAGGAAACACAGTCGGGTAGCTGAATTTCTATCTTCTCTTATAGGCTAAAGTTGTGCTAAGACTGCATCAAAATAGAATATTTGCATCATCCCAAAGCAATATCTTTTTGGGTTTGAATAGTCTGACCTGGTGACCCTCCACTGCACCAACTAAATGTTTGGCCTACTTTCTATAATTTTGTGTGCGCTGCATGCAGGACCACTGAACTGCCTTGCACAATAACCCAGAACTCAAACTGATTATTATGCGACACTAAAGGAGACTATGCAAGCTTGCTCATAAGCCAGCATGCAAGAAAGCAAACGTGGAAGCCGAAGGGCACGGCAAAGCAGATAGTAACAAATAGGCTTGTGCAAGTCTGCCAACAAGGATGGCTATTGCAACATTAACATAACAATATTGATTTTTCTATTGTAGATGTCAGAGAGCCTGATACTATTCAAAACCTGATCTAACTAATCTGCAGGTAAGCTCATGTCTGGCTTTGTATGTCAGTCAGCAACCCCAGAAGGGACAGTCCACTTCCCGTTCCCGTTTACTCTCTTCACATATGACTTGTAATACCACAAAAAGAGAGGCTTTTTTTCCCCCAGAAACTTTTATTACCATGTTATCATAGGTTATGTGCACACAGCCTGTGACTGTGTGAACTTGCATGGGCACAATGTTTTACAGCTAAACACTGCCAAGAGCATCTCCAGACACAAGTACCTGGGAATCCAGCCGAACAGTATGATGGACTTGAGATTTGTCTTCAAATCTCTGCCTGCGGTCTTACTGCAAGGAAATGCATGTACTCCCTCCGTGTATGTTTGTGTGTGTGTGTGTGTGTGTGTGTGTGTGTGTGTGTGTGTGTGTGTGCGTGGTTGTTTGTCCTGTGTGTCTCTGTGTTCCCCTGCGATGGACTGGTGACCTGTTCAGGGTTTACCCTTCCTCTCACTCAATGATCGCTACAGATAGGCACCTGCACCTCCACAACCCTGCAACTATAGGTGGGTATAGATAATAGATGATGGTAGGCTCAGCTAGACTAATCACATGATGAGGTGTTGAATAAGATGGGTTTATATCTTCTAAGATGGCTGAGATCTTTTAACATCCTCATACTGCTATATATCACTGTTCCTATTACCAGATTGTGATAGAGGGATATTTTCGTTTGTGGTCTGATCAGCAGATGAGAACGAATGAAATGATAAATAAGGCAAGTTTCACAAGTGAGGCACTAATAGACAGTTCAGCAGGTGTGTGATGTGAAAATGCTCTTTAAGCTGAAGTTGATCATTAAAAGCATAGCACAGTTTGGCTCTAATGATGCACAAGCCATGTTGGATACCTAAATGACTGACAAAGGTGAGGAAACAATTGTCCACAGAATTTTATCTGTGTGTATCCCTTTTTCCATCCGATAAGTTTCAATCTTAATTCTTAAGTTGCGCAATGAATAAATGCTTGTATAAACTAGTTCATTTGTCAGTGGCACTGCATGTATTCTGACCCATGAGTTAGCTTAAGGCTCTCCCATACGTCATCAGAAGTGTAGAAACCAGCTGTCAATAACTTAGTTTGGTGACAAAAATTGCATCTGCCTCTCCTTCCTGACAACAGGAAGCACAGAGCTCTGTGTTGCGCATTGTACGATTGGTCAGAAGTTTGTGGCCACTAGTCAGCTTTCACTATTCTTTTTTAGTAATTGTAGGCGATATGTATAATTTTAAGGAGTGCTAATGTGATCTGGTGAGGAACCATGTACATTTGTACAATAAATCACAAAGTAACAACACAGAATGTCAAATGGCTAAAAACTCCTGGATGGAAATTGTAACTTTGTTGTCCGTGAAGGAGGTGGTCTGCGGGAAGGTGTGGCGCTCTCTCCATGATCATTTTGTAAAAGACAACGGAGGATGCAAGAAGGGATTGGGTAAAGGTGTGATGTGCACTGAAGTGAGAGGGGTGTCCATCCGTTGAATGTTCAGCTCAAGATGAAGTATGAGAGAGCCGTAACCCAAGCAACTTCTTTCTTATTACTGCAAAGCCTTGGGATTATTCTTACTAACAAAATGGCAAAACAAAACTGACAGTAAAAAGATTTTTAAGTTACATCTTAAATAATTGAATTCACAAAAAAAAATCTGGCTATTAGTCGTACATCATCGTAAAAAAACATCAACAGACCTCCATCTCTCATTTTGCGTCCAGGTGTTGACTTCCTCAGCAAGCTGCGTCCTGAGCTGAACAAAGTGTTGAGCTCCTCTAGGGGGCTGGTCAGGGGCCTCCCGTTGGCTGGGTTAAACAACAGTGGTGACGATGAGCACGAGTGTGCCCTCCGCGGCTCAGGTCGCGACATCTTCACAGGCGAATAAGGAGGCGGCTTCCCCATTGGCTCCCCACCTGCCCTTTGCGAGGAGATTTTGGGGGAATCAGAGCTCCCAGTGACAGATGCTGCACGAGTCAGAGCCAGGAAGTTGGCCTCAGGTGGGAAGGGGAAGTGTGAGGGCGGTCTGTAGGGAGGAGGTGGTGCGCTTGGGGGAGGAGGAGGTGGTGGAGGAGTGAGCGGAGGTGTAGACTTCTTTTCCGGCATGAGGACTGTGAGACTAGGTGAAGAGTCAGCCCTCTGGCGTGAAAACTGTGGGGACAGGGGGCTATCTGGACCAGTGGCGTAGTTCAGGTTCGTCTCAAACACTGGCAGCTTCTTTACCTCCAAAGGGGTGAGGGGTGATTCGTCTGAAGCAGGAGAACAGGTAACAGGAGAGGGGGGGAACACCAGCAGAGGGGGACGGTGAGGCAGCAAGTTGGGGAACGGAGCAGGGATGTCACAGCTGCCATCTTTGCCAAGCTGCGCTTTGGCAGCAGCACTGTTAGGCAGGCTCTGTGTGTGAGAAACCTCCATAGTAGCAGTGGCGCTAGCTGGCATTTGCTTGTTTTCCCCGCCCTTTGGAGGAGACAACCCCAATCCAATCAGGCCCAATGTTAGAGCCTGCAGCCTGGCAGCCTTGGTGATTGCAGGAGCAGGATTTCCACCATCTTCAGGTGGGAGATACTTCATCTCCTCGTACACAGCTTCTGAGTCCAACAGGTCCGGGCTGTCGGGGGGTTCTTGGAGGCTCCGAGTCCGTGGCTGGGACCCTAACATCTCAATGTATACATCCTCTTCGTCTTGGCCCTTGTATAGGCTGAGTGCCACCCCTTTTGGAGCATCTAAAGAAGCTGCCCTCTGCATCACGCCTCCAAATCCTCCAAACCCCCCACCACGAGAAAGCAGGGCCATCTTTACATCAGCAGGGCGCAGCTGGTGGAGCTGGGGTGCCACGGCGTTAATCTCCTCGTATGAGCCTGTCAGCTTAGTGTTGGGGCTGCGCTTCGGTTTGGGCGGCGGTACCTTTCTCATGGTTGTGTAGTCATCACTGTGAGGACGGGGCTTGGCTAGGGAAATGACATAAGAAGGGATTTCAAGACAAAGCAGGTTTCAGCGATGTGTACGACCACAAAAACAAACAAAAAACAACAACACCACATGCACCCTACCTTAGCTTGTGGATTTTGGTGACATATTTAAATATATGAAGATTTATATATTTGATAAAATGTGTGTAAAGGATATAAATACCAGTGAAAGAATTGTCATTCATTCCACTTCTAATGTCTGAAGCCACGTAGAAATATCCGGTGCAGATGGTGAGAATATCGTTACTCAGTATTTTGAAGTTGGTTTGCCGAGGTTATAAAATAGCTCAGCCCTAAAATGTCAAAGAACTAAAGAGTCACAGATTGCTGACCTGGCCAAACTGAACAAAATGACGGGGGAATCGGAGTAATGATGAATCTTAAATGTCATAATAGTAAAATGTAAAGGAATGCAATTACTAGTGATGTATTGTTAAACATGTGCTTGACAAGTATTACAGTAACAGCAGCAGTCTTGCTCTCTGTAGTCTAAATGAATAGGCAGCATGCCTTGTCAGAAAAACACAATATACATTTAATTAGCTTCTTACACATTTGAGTGTTTTTACCTCAGAAACAACTTCCACACCTAAAGTATTAGTGGGACCTGTTAATGCCTAGGTGCTTTCACTGACAGGAAAACATTGGTGATTTTCAGATTTCGACGATTCATGCCCAATCTGGGCCAACCAACCTGCCATTTTCGATCACTTACAGGTCTCTACTGAAAAGCTGAAGCAGACACATTTTATTGTACAGAGGAGTTTACATACCTGCTGGGTCACTGGGGGACAGCTGGGATTTTGGAGGACTTTCAGCCGGTGAACTTGACCCCTCTGGAGTGCAGCTTTCTTTGGGAGCCATTGTCAATCCTGAGCTTACAGCTTCATAAGATGCACTCAGGCGGGTGTTGGGGTCCCTCTTTGGTTTGGGAGGAGGTTGCTTGCGAGGAGACGAGAGACTCCCATTCCCTGCTCCGTCCTCACTGTTCTGAGCTGCTTGCTGCAAGGCTGGTTTGACTGGTGGACTTGCAGAGAAGTGGACCATGCTATCCACAGCGAGGGGAATGGGTACTGAGCTAGAACGAAAGTGGCGACTAATTCTGCTTCCCCCGTTGACGTGCCCCTCGTGGACTTTTCCGCTTTTCTCAACCATCCTTTAAAGCAAAATGAATAAAACAGAAAGAATGTGACAGGGTGAAATACTGAGCCAAAGGAGAAAAATGTAATTTTTGCTCTGTTTAAGATTGTCTTTCCATCTTCGATGTTATCCTAAAGTCACTTTTTCCATTAAGGCAAGAGGGTGGGGGGGGATCCCTCTTCCTGACACAAAAGTGTTTTATGATTGAATAAGTAAATATATTAAGATATTTAGGATAATGAAACCACGTTGAGTGAGTATCAATTAAAAAATTAGCTAAAGGGGCAGTTTGAATGACAACAATCAGAGATTAGGATTTAAATATAATCTCCTGGGTGTAATTGGATAACATCTATCTTGATATTTCCTCTGCTAATCTGGGTTAGCCATCTGTTACTTTTGCGAATGCAGGCAGGGGGCAACATAGCATGTGTGAGGAGGGGCTCAGGGAGGGCATTTTATGAAGCCAGCAGAGAAACTAGGCAACTGCAAATGTGACTCGTCTGACAGTACACCACATGATAACATTTTGCTTGTTAGTAGCCCCTCTCTGCTCCTGTTGAGGCAGCAGTTGTTAAGAGTATAAAGACAGAGAAAAGATACAGAAATCAGGAGAGAGTTTCTCTGACAATGGGTGCTGAGGTGCAATCTGCAACTTCTTTTGTTTCAGCTTGATTTACTCTAAAAGTTTTAAAAAGGCCTCTTATACCATACCTTGCAAAAGTACTAAAACCACTGGAGCTTGTCCACATTTATTCACACAAACTTCAAAATGTCGTTGGTCTGTTATGTAATATTCTAATAAAAGACGTTAGCCCTTTATAGCCTCCAAATTTAATCAAAATAGAGACTTTGATGTTTAAGGAATGGGTGATCTAAAGTTATCAAAATAGTGAGTTTTTGAGCATGTTGAATGGGTGTGGAAGAACCTCAAAATTTGACATTTCGCTATGAAACATGAAAATCAAAAACTCAGACACCAAACCTTAAGGGACTGATCCGCATTCGGTCCACTAAAATACTCAAAGGTCAAATTGTGTCAACACTTAATCTTGTTTGGTCCGAATGAGGTAGGTTTAGACTGGAGTAATGTTCCACCGATGCAACACTATACAATCTGATAACACAGATCATTATCTGAGCATCTATACAAAGCTTACAAGTAAAGGTCTTGAGCTCAGACATATCCAATGACATCATTAATCACAAAACACCTGTCACACACACACATGAACACCATGCACACGTGTGCATTTGATTAAACACGCAAATATGTTTAGAGAGGCAAACAATTTCCTCTTATGGCCTTTTAAGTGAGTGAACCTGCAAATTGTTTCCAAATTGACAACGAATTATTATATCATCACAATTAGAACAATGAATGATCTTGTGGTTATTATCAGAAGCAGTAGATTGGTAGATATTTGATTTTGATTGATTGTGTTTATGTATTCTAAATAAAAATCAGACTGATCATATTGGAAAAATCTCATACAAGCAGTGCTGCTACTGAGCATTATGAAACAATAATTTATGATCCATTTATGAGCAACTTGTGGAAGCTAATTTACCTCCTAACTGGGTGATCCTCCTCTTTGCCCACTGGTTCGGGCCTCTCACCAAGCGGTGGGCTGCTACTGAGGGTGTTGACCTGACCATTGCCATGGCAGCGCAGACGGTCGCTCTCCCGTGCGATGTCAGAGGCATTTTGGATTACCAGCTGGTCATAGGTCTGTAGCCCAATGTCTTCGGCTCCCTGCAGGAAACGCTGCACGCTACTCTCCTCTTTGTGCTGCAGTGACAGCCTGTGACTGACCCGTTGCCTGGCCAGCCAGCCGCGGACCACTGAGAAGCATGAAGGAGATGAGGAAGGTTTCAGAAACTGACAGGAAGCACATAAGAGTTTGTTAGGCAACGGTTACGCGTTACCTTTCTGACAGGTGATGATCCTTTTGTGAAGCTGGTAGCAACGGTCATTGAGCTGGTCAGCCTGCCAGTATCTCAGAAACACTTTACTGCTGCCCATCTACACACACAGACACACAATATGAGTTATTCCTCCTTACACAAACCCTGTCTGGCTGTTTTCTGCTGACATCTCAGAAGGGTGTGCGAGTTTAGAGATGAGAGTGCAGTGATGAAGCAATAATTTATGATAATTAGTGGGAGTGGAGTATATTCACTTCCAGGATTCAGGGGTCATTTCGGGGGCCAACACAGATCGCTCTATAGACACTGCATGAAACTGATCACTGACGACTAATGCAACACCAGCTTTATGCAGAATTAGTGCGCGTGTTAAACAGGGCTGCATTAGAAGTGCGTGTGTAGGACGGTGAGGGTGTGTGTGTGTGTGTGTACGCCTGTGTGTGACCTGCGGGGTCACTTATTCAGACACAACAGCAGTGTAGCAGACAGGACAGAGAGAGGGGCGTAGGGGTTTGTGTTGCTGTGCATGTGTGTGTGTGAGCAGCATTATGATGAGGTCGGACAGCTGGAACCAGCCGTCTAGATTCCATGGGATCTTTGAAACACAGGGTCAGGGATTAAGTCAAATCTTTTGTTACTGATGGAGACAAAAACAAAACAAAAAAAAACAAAAAACAAAAAAAAGAAGAAGAAGCAAAGCGTGCACACAAACACACCTGCCATCCTTGGAGTTTGGACTGCTGCAGAACAAAACGGCATTTCTCCTCAGCCGACAACTTCTTCTTGTCTCCCAAAGTTGGGACTATGAGGTCTTTATATCTGAAAACAGCAACCAAAATAACACGAGACATTAGAGCTGCACAAATAAACATGCTGTGTTGAAACATCTCTATGGCATGGTCTTTCTTGGAACAATGGATTCAAAGGTCACTGGGGTTACACGGCGGACCAGCCAAAGAGCATCTGTTCCTGTTGCTGTCGTCCTTGGTTACGCTTGCTATGAATGATCAACTGGATTGTGTCAGCAGCTCGGTTTCTGCCAAGATAATGAAGGTGAAGGAGGTTGTAAACTATTTAGTGTTTTATATGCCTAAACTGCATACGCATGGAAAAAAAAAGAGAGTAGCTGGAATATCAGCAGAAACATGATGCTGAATCAAGCTTGTTGTAAATTTTCTATCCATTCTGACATGTTAAAGGCATCTACAGCCAGTTAGCAGACAAATGGCACATCAATCTGTCAGTGTTTTATACAGATAATAACTGTCTTTATTGCCATGATGTAAAGTTCACTTCTAATATGTATGTAAATTATTATTGCCACAATTAAAATAATTATATCCATTATCCTGGAACATTACTGTTTTAAACGAAGACAATCCCACTGCAGATATGCATAAATCATAAAGGCTTGAAGGAAGATGCTTTCATCTGCCACTATAGTAAAATATGTCACTACTTTATTCAATTACAACAGTTTTCCTGTAATCAATGATCTGTATTATTAATTCTTTGCATAAGGATTCATTGACATCAGGACTCCTAAACTGTTCAGATAAATCAACCACTGGTCATTTTTATTCTTAGTTATTCTGCTGTTGGAAAAAAAACCCAACAAAAAACAGATCATATGCTCATAAGAAATTTTACAAATTCATTTTTATATTGTTTTTGTAAATCTTTTTGCAAAAACAAGCATAGTCTAATGCACAAGGAATCGAATGTCAAAAGACATTAAAAAGAAATCGTATACATCTTTTTCGGTTTGTAGCCTTCCGAGTTAGCTTTCAATGGTAATCATAATATACGTACACGCCAATAAGCTCTTTCAATGGGAATCTAAACACTTAAGTCCAAGCCTTAGCAATAGAGGGGAAAGGTGCATGAAAAAAACTAACAAACATTCATTTAAGTGTATTTTCTAACCATTATTTTACTCTGATGCAAACTTGGACCGAGCCAGAAGTCTGGAATCAGTTTATCTACTTGAGGTTGCTATTGAATGCCAACAGTGGGAGGGGGTTTGTGGGTCCCTCGATGCACCAGTGGAGCATTCAGGGATTTGTAGTGCCAGTGGTGAGTGCACTGCCTACTATTGGGACAGCTCTAGTAGACATTTGAAATTATCTTGTGGGCCAAGTATAATCACAGATTAGGCGTGCAGGCCTGAGTTTGACACCTGTTGTCAAGGCAAAACACTGCAACTAATGGTCTTCACTAATTAGTAAACAGGATCCACCTGTGCATAAGGTAATCTCTCTATAAATCCAGCTCTTCTCTGAATATCTATCTGGTAGAGGGAATAGGTGAATAAACCACATTATAAAGTGCAAGCGACAAAGAAGACTTGACAAGTAATTTAAATCAGGGTTAGGTTACAAAACGATACTCAAAGTTTTGAAGCTTTGCGATATTCTATTCCCATCTGAAAAGAGTGACAGTAGGAATGCAGTTGTGGCAGTAAATCTGGACCTATGGGATGGAAAAGAAAATCATCATTCACAAAAGCATCAGAGGCGAAAATAAATCTGGATGAGCTTCAGAGATCCACTGCTCCGGTGGTAGAAGTCAAACAAGCGTTAATTGTCTCATGAAGAAATCAAAGATGTGACTGAAAGAACGTTATCAGGAATCTCAGTTCCATTTTGGTACAATCCATGCAGAAAACACGGGAACAAAAGAGACAAAAATGTAACTTTCTGGCTCACATGCAAAATGCTTTATGTGGTCAAACGCAATGACGACAGAGTCATTATGTGGTGGAGGCTTTTCTTCAGCAGCAGCAGAGATGCTCGTCTGAGTTGATGGGAAGTTGTGTGGAACTAAATGAAAAGAAAACCTTGGTCGAGGCTGGGAACGACTTGAGATTGGAGGGGAGGTTCGCATTATAGTAGGGAAAAAAAAAACTCAAAACACAAAGTCAGCAACAGAAAGAAGTTGTTTACATAAAAGTTCATTAAAATACAATCAGGTTATGGGGTGGACATGACAAAATGTTAGAGCTCACAGGTGAGGAATGCTTTTCTGACGCATTGTTTGTCACCTACCTCTAGCTTTACCAGCCACATTAGAACCGAAGCTCATTTTGCATGATCATTGATTACTAAAATTATCCTGGGGCTTGGGGAAGATTAATAAAATAATGTAATGTTTTAACCTCAGCTACTTTAATTAAATCTTGTCAGTAAATGCTCTGATTATTACCCTGGGAATGTGGATCAGGAAAAAGCTGATGACACTGCATGTGCGAAGTAAACATCAGAAGCAGATGGTTGGAAACATAAACCACTTGTGTTTGTCAATACTGAGTAAGTGAGTTCATGTGAATAAGGGATGCGTTTGATTTGGAGAAGTGGGGTCTGACTGAACTCGCCATAACCCTTCCCTCTTTGTGGTAATATTGGTCCAGCAGACAGCTCACGCTGGCCCAAAGGGCCCATAAAACACAAAGGAACTCTGTAAACCCATGACCCGTCTTATGAGGATATGAAAACTATTGATGCTCCCTGTTTTTTACAAGTCCCAGAGGAGCCACATATGGAGTCAAAGAACTGAAATGAGCCTGACATACAAGATAAGGATTATACGCTGCCATTGTGGTCAGGTCTTGTCTATAACCGAACCAATGATGCGACAGCAGTGAACCTGTACTTCAAACTCTGAAATTCTTCACGACAATCTCTGACCTGCAGCTCTTTTATGAGTCCATAAGTGTCATTTAGTCATGAATATGTAGGCACAATGAGCAAACTCAATTATGTATATTCACCTGCTGGTAATTTATTGCCCATTAATAATTAATAATGAGAACCTACATGGAAAAACAGACATAAAAATGTGACCGACAAGCTCGTAAACTATGCTTGTGACTTGTTCTTTGCTCACGAGTCTCTCATTAACTTCTTATATATAGGAATAATTTGATTACTGGATGAAAAGGGTTAAGATTTAAAAGGAACAAGATTTATAGAAAATCTACATCTGACAGAAAATAAACCTGGACACAAAACACATGCTATATCAAACAACAAATATAAGCAGCAGTAAAAATAGATTTTCCCTAAATCACTCTGGTTACCAAGACACTAACATGTTTCGATTCAGGCAGCCAGTGTAACCTAGAAAGGAGTCAGAGGTGGCTCTACTGTGTAAAGGGATTTGTTTACACCCAATGGTCCATTTGTTTACAAGATCATAAAGCAGCATTGAAGATTCATTGCAGAGTAATTGCCTGTCATTTTTACTATTGGAAGTGCCACAGGCATGTGACAAATCAAAAGGCAAACCAGTAAAGTGCAAACAGAATCTAACCTTAAATGTGAAATATGTTTTTGAACAGATCATCACAGCAGAGCTAAAGAGCATCAGTGCACTTTTACATAACAGCAGACCAATTTCTGGGTCTATGTGGAGGAAGAAAGATATATGGCAATTTAGCTGGAAATTACTGGCTCCTTTGAGTAATGGAAACTTCAAGCAAGATTTTCTTAATGCATAAGCAGTACAACTTAAAAAGGAAATTACACAAGTGTAAATAGTAAAAAAAAAAAAATTGCACAAAATACATAAAAAATGTAGTTAAAATCAACAAGTGTTATATTTATAGATTGAAAATATGTTTGTCTCCACCTTCAGAGTTTCAGCCTTGTAAAGGAACAAACACCATAGGTATTTCCCTCATCTTAGCACAGTCAGAGGATGTAGATAACCTTATAAATGCTTTGAAACCCATTTTTTTTGAGTCACGTTGTAAACTATTTTATAATGGTATTTTAAACCCTTTGCACTTTTTCTGCTTCCTGTCCTGTCCCTTTCCTTTTAGCTAAATATGAAAACAGGTCTTTGCTTTTAAGCTGCAGTCTCAGAAACTGACCATTTCTTTCACACAACCAACCTCTGTGCAATTTGGAGGCGTTTTTCCATGGCAGGTAGAAGCCTATTTTGATATCTCTGTATGCAAAGGGTTTGAGTGCAGACTGCTCATATCAGCTGCAGTATTCTTTGAGAAGCAGGGAGAGCAATGGTTGGATGCAATGCTCATAGCAGCTGCAGCACCAAAGGCATTACAGCAAATTATTTGGCGAGCTTCCAGCCCAGGATGGATGTCATGAGGTTGTCATGGCCTTATGTAGCCATGGCATGAGGCTAGTGTGAATGGTCCTTGTTCAAATTCTCTGATGACCAAGACACAGTGGTGCCTGACAGCCATAGATAAGCCACCACCGTCACGACTAGGCTTCTCTGTGACTCCTGCCAGCCCACCACAGTAATGAACAATCTCACCATGAAATGTTCAACACGCTCAAAACAACTGTGCAACTTTGATGCTCAAAATGCACTGTAGGAACTGGGTTGCATTTTCTAGGCATCCAAAGCCACTTTTCCAAGAACATGTAAAGAGTGAAGAACACCATTTTTTAATCTTATTATTTAGTTTGGGACATTGTGAAAGGCATTTAAATTGACTAATGTATTTGTGAGTTGGTAATGTATTTGCTCCCAAAGTTATTATAACTTCTGTTCTCCTGAGTTTTAACAGAACTGCTAGTTTTTCCTCTCTTCATTCAGAATTCATTGCCTCGTTAAGATTTGCCTTAAGCCCCGTTTGGAAATAAACTGCATAGTAAATATGGGTGAAAAGTAACTTTTGTGTATTTTGAATGTTAAAGGGGCAGTATTATGTATTTTCAAGGCACATAGAGTCATTTTATACCACAATCAAGTTAGTATGATACCTTCAATTGTTATGAAAATGCTGTACACCAAATGTAATAAGAAGCTCCTTCTCTTTACAACACTCCGCAAGTCATAACAACAATGTTTCTCCATTATCACTTCAACATCATTCTTGAGAGCATTGTACTGAGAAATAGTTACTGTGACAAACTGAGCAGGTGTATAGTTCCACCAGGTGTTTGCCAACTGCTGCTGCTAGTCTGAGGAGCTGAGTGGGGAAGTGGTGGTCTGTGAGTTGGAAGTTCAGCTTGGATTCTCCACACTGGTGGGAAAGGCAATGCTGGGTGAGAGCAAGTGTTTAGGCACCCTGCCAAAGGAGGATAAAGGATTTCTCAAACATAAAAAAAGAATCAAAGTCACATTCCAGGTATGTTTTTGATGAAGGAACAATATAAAAGCATGACGTAAAGTTCAAAATATCTATTTTATATAATACGCCCTCTTTAAACTTTATTGCTTCTCTTAAAAACTGGCAGTCTTAGTCTTCATTCCTATAATCTAATACTAGTGATGACAAGATGTTTGGATGCTCAATTAGACATTGGTAGGGCAGGAAGTTTGTGTGCATGCATGTGTGTGCGTGTGCGTGTGTGTGCGTGTGTGCGCGCGTGATGATGTGATATTTTCAGCACAGGAATGGAAAGTTTTGGTGAGAGGATATGGGGGTCATGCGACCAGCTTTGTCATCCTTTATTATCTGGCAGGATTGTTCCTCCTAATCCCTTTATCTCCAAAATGAGAGACAGAAAGAGAAGAAAATTAAAGAAGTTAAGAAATTGGGTAAGAGAGCAACAAAAAAGAAGTGCTAATGTAGAATCCTGCTACTTTATTTAAAAAACCCCTACAAAAACAGCAAAATGAATATACAAGAAAAGATAAAAATGAAAGACAGATGGTATATTTTCAGCTGATTTTGAACAAAAGAGATGAAAACCAGAGAACATAAAAGGATAGAAAATTAATTATTTGTAGTACACGAGATCTTTCTTTTTCTTCCTGGGTAGGAAGAACAAAACAAAAGTATGAACAGGGAGCTGATGGGGAGTCACAATACCAAAAACTCAAAGACAGGACAAAGCGACCTTACAGACAACCGGGTGCTTTAATGCTCAAGTGTCAGGCTGACTTGGGAAAAATGTTTCAGTGACTTTCATCAGCAAAAGCGGTCTCCCATAATAGCCAAAAAGAGACATTCAAAGTCAAACTGCACCTTAATTAAAAGGGTTGCTCTGACTTTTTATTGTGGCTGTTCACATGTGAGCATGTGGTCCGGATTCAAGTGTGGTGGAAGCAAATGCTGCTGCAATTTCATTTTGCTGGACCTGTCTCACTAAACATGACCGAGATCAAAGTGACCCGATGTGAATTTCTAGTCTCTGAGTATGAGAAATGCGACATACAAAAGAAGAACCAGGAAAAAGCATTCCATAATTTTAAAGAGCTTTTGGAATAAATGAAAAACTCTTTAAAGAAAAGTTGTAGGACAGTGTGCTTTGAGGATACATCGCAAAGCATAACATAGACCAACTGGAAGTAGTGCAGAGCTGGTCAGCAAAAATGAAATGTTACATGATGACAGTGAGACAAAACAGGAAACTACCAAGACATGGCCATCCACCTAAACTAATTGTCTTTATCTCCAGTCATCAAGGACCAGATATGTCCCCTGTCCTACACACTTGAATTAAATGGCTAAACCAGTCGAGTCCAAAGTCGGTCCTCGAGGGCCGTCCTGCATGTTTTAGTTCTCTCCTGCAGTAGTAACAACCTCCTCAGCATGTCAATGTTCTTCTTTGGCCTTCTAATGAACCATTATTGAATCCAGGTGCGTTAAACCAGGGAGAGAACTAAAACATGCAGGATGCCGGCCCTCGAGGACCGACTGTGGGCACCACTGGGCTAAACTGTCTTACTAGCATGCAGTCGAGCTCTACAGACCTCTCTGCAAATGAGCCAATATTGGAGACAGGTGTGCAGAAGCAGACACCTAAAAGTTGCAGGACAATGACCTTTGAGGACTAAATTAACAGACTGGTCAAGGAGAGCGGGTCACAATTTAGTAGAAGATGAAGGGAACTCAATACATGACAATTATGGAATAAAGCATGTAAAAGGCTGCAAAAAACATTAGGCACATTGGCAGGACAACAAGTCTATCCAGTCAACATTAACTAAATGAATGGTTGACTCAAAATGTAGACCCAAAGTGGCAAGACTTGAAAATTACAGTTCAAACATGCCTTCCATAATTTCCTGCTGCTCTATTTGTGGCAAATGCTTTCTTTACAAAATGTTCACTCAGGGCGCATTTTAGGATTTTACTTGCAAAAAAAAAATGCAGAAAACATGGTTTCTTTTCCTTTAACTTTGTGTGGGTCTATCACATAACATCATAATAAAACATGTAGTTTGTGGTTGTAACATCACAAAATGTGAAAAAGTAGAAAAAAAAAATCTTTGAAGCATTCCAGCACTGACCTGCTGAGGAACGTTGAGAAGGACAGGCGGACAGGGTATCCGTAACGTATCATGCGCACCATGTCAAGCACTCCGATGTACTGCAGTTGGGTAGAGACGTGGAAGCTGTCAAAGCTGGCTGGCTGACCGCTAGAGTTGGGGCGCACACACTCTACAAAGTGGGGTGTGCAAGTCTGCAGTTTACTCATAATCTCTGACAGTGAGTTCTGAAAAAGGAAAGAAGAGGAAGTTGATTTAACACAAAATTTCATGTAATGGGACAAAGGACTCTCTGATCTCTTTGGGTACACCAGCTTCCTCCCACAGTCCAAAAACATGACGGTCAGGTTTAATTGGTCTCTCTAATTTCTCCCGAGGTATGAGTGTGTGGTTGTTTGTCCTGTCTCTCTGTGTTGCCCTGCGACAGACTGGCGACTTGTCCAGGGTGTGCCCCGCCTCTCGCCCGAAATGTCTTGCTAGAGACAGGCACCAGCACCCCCTCCCAGTCTCACTAGGGACACAGGTGTAAGAAAATGGATGGATGGATGGATTTTCTGATGTGTTTTGATTCATTTGCATTGAGCAAGCAACACCACATTGTGGCGGAGACAACATTGTCTGATTTTTGGGTGTACATCTTGCCTCTGAAGGAAGCAGAAGAACAAAGCAACAACAATAACTCCCTGTTCCTTCCAAAGGTGAGAAACATGAGCTTTTCTTCAAATCCTCAACTTCAAGATGATGCATCTAAGATCATAGGCGTCTGTGTGTAAACACTTACTGTATTTTGCTACACCTCAAACTGACATCACCCAGGAACTTCAGGTACAATACCCAGCACCTCACCCGTCATGTTTAAAAGCCACATTGCTCCTCAGAAACACACCCATACCCACACACACACACATATGTCACACATATGTAGAAACACAGGCCCACAGAACACAGTGGCTGTTGTTCATTGTTCATTCATTCATGAAGAGGGCTTCATGTTTGGCTTGGTACAGCATCATTTTTCAGCCCACTCTCTCCTTCCCTGCCATTCCCGGAGGGGACTCGTCGACCGCAGGTCCACAACTCTGATTGTGCAACACAGTGGTTTCATTCAGACCAAAGGCACTGCTTCTCTGAGCCACGTCTCAGCCTCCTTGCGTCACCAGCACAGACAGAGCTGCTCGCTGCAAACTGAATATTGTTGTTGCTTTTAAAAAAAAAAAAGTTATGAGCACCCTACACTTAGGGCTGCATTGTTGCAAAGATTGGCAGGACTATTGTGACGAATGCACTGACGTGAGATAATCTCTGAATTAAATCCCAGTTTGGTAACAAACAACAGGGTTGTAATGATTCAAAATTTGATCCAGATGCTTGCTGCTAACTGGAAATACATTTGGTGAAATTAACTATCTAAGAATCCTGCATGTTTGAGGAAGGTGCAGAGAGCAGATTTAAGTTATTATCATAAAGAAACAGGAGTTTCTTGTACCCTCAGCTGGACAGCTGCTGTGACCGGCCCACAACGCTCAAGTCGTTGGAGGAAAGAACTTGAACCTTTTTTCTTCAGGATCTGTAGGTAGAATGAAATAAGAAAAAAAATTATATCTGAAAGAGCTAAGCCTCAAGAGGACACAGAAGATCACAGAAGGGTTTCAGCAAACATTAAAATACTTTCCCATCTTAATCTAAAGAAAATAGTTTATCAAGCTATTTAAGGCATTTGTTCCCAGATTAAATTGTCTCCGTACTTGCTTTTGAAAACATCTGTGCCCAGATGTTTTCAAGTATCCATCACAGCCATGAATGTCATAGTTATTTTTGGCATGTGGATGATGGATTTGAATTATTGTTTTCTTTTCAGCTTGGAATAGATCTACAACGCAAACCATCGAATTCAGAAAACAAGAGCTGGATGCACAAATTTAAAGTTTTTGTTGATTTTCTCCAAACTACATGGAGAGTCAAAATTACTCATCTATGCAATGACGTTATGTACTCATTAATATTTGTATCTCAAACTCAGTTGGCTGTTTTACCAGCTCATCAATCTCAAACTATTTTGGAACAGAAAAAAATGGCTAGCATTAATTACGCTAATGGAACGCCTTTTATAAACAAATTTTTAATATTAAACTCTATGCTGGGAAACAAACCAATTTAAATTAACTCCACTAATTCTCCCAAGAAAAATGATTGAATATTCAACTAGACGCTTCACAATGTATACAAAAGGTTGTTGTTCTATGCAACTTACTAAAGTAACTTTTAACTAAATATTCATGAGTATGAGCAGATATGCTTGAGACTCTGTGATCATGTACATCTTAGCAAAAAGTCATAATAAATGCACATTTTCACATCAAGTTTATGTTTTTGAGAAGTTATTGTAGTGCTGTACAGTCATTGGAAGTTCAAAACTTATTAACCATGTGTGTGTTTGTTAATATCGGCGCTGAACTATATTGTTGCATGATGGTATTGTACACATTAGCACAGCAACGTTTAAGGCTGCTAGGATAGGTCAGGGGGGCAAAATGTGTCTTATATAACCATTTGATCTAGAAAGATAATAAGCCACAGAGGAAGCAGACATGAGTCCTGGAGGTTACACAACCTGACAGCCTTTTCACTCGCATTATGCGCACAACTGCTGTTTCCAAAGATACTAGCACCTGTAAATGAAATATTTAGCTGGTTAAAACAGATATTTATTTGATGTCTTTTTTTTAATGTCCTGAAAAGTCTACAGACGCCTAAACCCATACTTTATCTCTGCATGAATTCTTGGGAAAGGGTTTTATCTCATGAATGCCTGTGGACACACACACACACACCACACACACACACAAAATCCAATTCCCAGAGGTTTATATTTAGACGTGGGGTGGGAAGTAGCTTAAATTAGACAAGAGTCTTACCAAAAATACTCTTCCTGTTTTTTCCATTGATTATCAGTTGCTTGACAGAAAAAAAAAAAAAAAAAAGAAAAGCTGCTTCCTGTTTGATGTGAAATATTGCCCCTGTTAACACATTCTTGACTAAAACCTATCGCCGTAAAATCTGAAGGATTCTTTCATATGTGTTGAAGTTGGAATGAGGTACTGCAGTCTGCAGCTCCAAACTATGAACGACATTACCTTGGTAAGATCATGGTACCTCCGAGGCTGCTGGGGGATACAAGTGGCATTGACAGAGGAGGCTGATGGCACCCTCTGGACCATCAAGGCCACTTTAGTCCCTCTCAGGCCAATGCGACCCTGGACAGCTGGCACCAGAGAACCAGTCTGAGTCAGCTTTGACTGGAAGAGCTGCTGCAGTAACACACTCTCACTGGCTGCAGGGCACAAAGCAAGATACAGGAAAAAATCAGTGCAGAATAAGCAACAGCATTGGTTGAGAAAGGAGGTGGGGAAGAACAAGAAGTGGGGAGGGGTGAAAAAAAAAACATATGAAAGGATTTAACAGCGGAAGAAAAGAGGGACAAAAGGTGGAGTAATAGTAAAGTTCGCATGTAAACAATCCGTAAGACGACAAAGTGGGTGGAGTGTGTCATTCTGCAACACATGGAGCTCTGTACAACAATGAGCTCATTTAGAGAGCCAAACAACATGTGTGCGAACGTAGGAAGAGGAGCTCTCATCTGAAAGATTCAGGGAAAAAAGATGGAAAAAAGAAAGTGGCAGAGTAGTGAATTATTGCAGGTACCAGCAGAACCACCTCACTAAGGTAGAAAGAAAGTACTTCCTCTTAAATGTGTGGTATTTTACATTCATTATACGTATGTAGGTTTTGCTAAGTTTAATGTAATTTTGTTATAATAAATACCAACATGGTGAATTTGGGTATTTGGTTGACAACACATTTAAATAATTGCATAATCAAGTTAATGTATATGTTTAATATGCTAGAACTGAGCATGGTGGTATTTTCCTATTATTTGCATAAAGAAATCAGTCAGTAAATGAATCATATGTTATTTATACAGAAGTTTTTGAGGTCAAAGTTATTCATATCCCTACAGATTTAGATTGGATGGCTTAATCTTTTAATTTTTCTGAGTTTAAGGGACAAAAAGCAGGTCTTCCAACCTCAATATGTTGAAAATCATCACCAAAGAGAATGAGAATATTTAGAAGAGAGGTGAGATTTTTGGGGCAGGTCAGTGCATAGCCAGGTAGGGCTTTACAGCTAAGCAGCAGGATTTTACATGTCATTCTAAACTGTACAGGCAGCCAGTGTATGAAAGCCAAGGTAGGAAAAATGTGATCCGCCTTTGCTGAACAACAGTCAGTACTCTGGCAGAAGTGTTTTGAACAAGCTACAAGGTATTCACCGAGATGACTGGATACGCTCACAATGTCTAATTACAATAATCTAGTCTAAAGGTGAAGGCAGAGGCATGGAGCAGTTTCTTGGAATACCTCAAAGAGAGAATTGTTTCTATTTCTGAACTATTATATAGGTAAGAGTGAGCTACTCTGGGGACTTAATTGAGAGGAAAACTGAAAGACAGATCCAGCTCAAGTATGATTCAAAGGTTTTCAGAAAATGAATTGAGAGCTAATGTAATGGTACCCAAAGCAATCACCCAAGACAGGTTATTTCTAATATCTTAGAGTCTTTTATTAAAAATTATGTCTGGCTTAAATGTAAAAGAATTACAGATTGGCCATCTCGTTTACATTCTTGATGATAATTGCATGGAAAAGGCATAGATTGAAAACCAAAGCGGTTCTAGCTCAGAGACTTGTGGGATGCAACACAACTTATTTTAGGACTTCATTCTTCAAAAATGTTTTTTTGAACAACAAGTTTTAATGCATTAAAACTTAATGTTTTAATACATTAAGTTTGCTCTTAATGTATTAAAATACATATGTTGGTTAGCTGCGCAGTTGCACAGTTAGTAGAACTGGATGGGATTTTCATGTTCTCCCTGTGAGTGTGTGGGTGCTCTCTGGGTGCTCTGGCTTCTGCCCACAGTCCAAAAAAACATTGTTAGGTTACTGATCTCTAAATTGTCTTTAAGTTTGAGTTCGTGCTTGCATGGTTCTTTGTCTTGTGTGTCTCCATGATTTACTAGTGACTTGTACAGGGTGTACCCTGTCACCCATTGACTACTTGAGATAGGCACCAACCCGCCCTGTGACCCTACAAGTATTAGCAGGTACAGGCAATGAACAAAGTCAGCATCCTTTTAATGCCGGAGGTCCTTTAAAAACCAGGACTATGTGGACTGCAACATGCTGTGAACAAAATAAATTCTTTCAAATTCAAGAAAAACTGAATTCATTTTCAATCGACTTGGCCTTGACATTCTTTTTATGTTTTACTCGGAAAGGAAAACATTTTGTTTACGCATAACAGGAGCGTTTTATCCTTGAAAAGATTTACTCTGAACTTGTCCTCTAGATCCAGGATTGACCTCTCTACGATCTCATGATCTACTCTTGATCCTGTTAAAGGTGCCTCGCATTGTGTTGCACCAGATCATGTATGCTTCTAAGGTTAGTTCACCAATGCTAAAAAGAATAAAACGTTAATGTGTAGAACATCATAGGGAAGCACAAACACACACCCCAGTCTTTGTTCTGAAGGGCAGTCCAAGTTTATGGCTGTATGTGGATAAAAGGCAACGTTGCATTGACTTGTCAGACAGAGGAATACCAGCCAAGCATGAGTGAAGGGCTAGCCTTTAGAAGATTAGCCCCATCATGGAAATTATAGCAATTAGGTTGCTGGACGCAAGACTAAGCTGGCAGTCACACAACGGCTGCCTGTGTCCTGCGAGCCACAACACCCGACATCTGGCAGCTTATTTAGACAATATACACACAGACGGTGTCTGCTGCATATGGGCTAAAGCACACACATAGAAATATAACTACACCAAGACAAGGGCTGGGTTTGTGTTCTGCAATTTTAAACATGAGTGCATCTTTGTGTTCGCTTAAGCTCTGACGCCACATTCTGCTCATATGCTCATTATGTATTGGGTACTTACTTTTCATTGTAAGCAGGAGATTCTGAGGGAAGGAGTCCTTGTTTTTGCTCAGAGATCCAGTGAGGTCATATGAAACCTATCAGGGAAAACACACCGTACAATGACATTTTTTAACATTATAAAACTTTTTGCAACATAAAAAGACATGCAACTTTTTTTTATACTTTATATATTGTATTGCATTGTATTTTATATATTGTATTGCATTGTATTTTATCCCATTTTATTTTATTTTGTGCTATTAGTTGCCTTTGTTCATGGTTACCTGACAGGAAATGGGACGGAGAGAAGTGGGAAAACATGCTGAACCTTGATTGAAAGAGATGCGCAATAGATCTTTGCATGAGTCTTTTGATCTGTTAGTAGAAGCAGTTTTACTTAGTCTAAATTGAAATATTGTTGTTTTTTTTGTATAAAGGCACCAACTACAGTATCAGAAATAAGTAGTAGTTCCTGCTATGTTCAATTAGAAATACTTTTATTGGTGAATGGGGAATATGTCTATTAAGCAATAATGATGTCTAATGAGCTATTATATTATCATATTTTGATTCAAAATATTATTTTAAAAGTTGATTTACGTAAAAATCAACCTTTTCGAGCTTCCTATCATGTTATAATGTTATTCCCTCATCATACCTGGAGTGTTGCTTTGATTCTTTCCTGAATGAAAACCCTTGAATTTCTCCAGGCAGTGACATAAAAGCTTGCTCTCTTGCAAAGCACCACCTATTTCTATAAAGCTCCTCCTCAGAATTTTTTCCTCACAGAGCACTTCTTCCCTGCACTTCCCCCACTCAGCTCCTTCAGACTAGCAGCAGCAGCAGCAATTAGCAAACATCTGGTGGAGCTGTGAGTCTCCTGAGCTTCATCATACAAACTAATTCTCAGTCCAACACTCCTAGGAGTGAAGAGCTGAATGGGGGAGTAGGAAAGAGAATAAGCTTCTTAAAGAGACAGAGCACAATATCAATGTGTCAGATGTGACATCAAAAATTTATTTCAAGACAGAATTTTAATAGCAATATTAGGTAATATAGCTACTTGATTGTGATATCAAATGGCACAATGTTCCTGGAAAATAAATAATAACCCCCTTTAAGAAACAACAACTTTATACAAAGAATATTGTGCGAGTGGATCTATTTCTTCTAAGATAAAACCTGATGTCAGTTCTTCTCTTGACATTGACAACTTATTATTTCAGGTTTCTCATAGCATAAGATATCCGACAGAATGGATCTAGGATTTCCTCAGTGAAATTTAACGGGATCGCAATTAAAATTGCTGCTGTTTACAACAGATTTGAATTTTGGATCTGAAAGTGCTTGCTTACAGAGTCAGTCTCCATGTTATTGTTTCTCCACTTGAACTTGTATTCTCGCCATTTTCCTTTTTTTTTATGTATGCTTGGTGCCTCCCTTTGATGTTAAAATGCACTCCACACAGACCTCGTGGTGAAGACGACAGCAGAGACGACTGGCGATGAATTCCCCAGTAGGGATTTTTATCTGCCACAACGTTTCCTAGCAACCACATCAAGAAGCTGGATTTTTCTTCTATTTTTACCATTTTAATAAATTTTCTCTAAAGTGTCTATTTTAGAATGTGGACATTTTTTCGCCATATCATTGTCACCACAAGACTAATATTAGATCCTATATTTTCCAGCTAAAAAGGTTTACAGGACCTGTCCTTTGAGTAATTCCTACATTGTTCTCAAAGTCAAATATTGTTTTATTAACTAAAGTTAGAAGACAAATGTTAAACGACAGGTTTTCTTAGCTGAACTCAAAGTTACGCAGACAGATCAGTGGTCATAATGATGCTACGACTGACTAGTGTGGACATTTTTCATTAAAACAGACAGACCTCTCCTGCATAGTGGCTGACAGTGAAGGCCGGGCCCTGGTCTTTGGGAGGGGGGTTGCCGTTGCCGTCCTTCGTGGTGAGTGAAAGCCCACAAATTGAAATGGAGTCCAGCTGGGCAGACAGCCTCTTGTAAAGGGTTTGCTCTGCAGGCCGTAAGCTCTGGCTCTCTTCATCCAGCACACACAGCAGTCCCTGAGGCCTCTGGAGTAGGAACAAACATATGCTCTCGTTATTTATGTTGGTCATATTTGCAAAGCCCATTTGATTCCAGTAATGCATTATTCCTTCTGACATTTCTATTGATCCCTGTAGAAAAGAGCCCCCATCTACCCCCCGTCCGACACAAATCAGATTCAGTGCCACTCTTTGTTTCAGTGGTTCTTTTGGGTCGATGTGGATATCGATATGAATAGCCAGAAATTAACCTGGGATGTGCCTATTATATGGTAGTTTATTTTTATAAGTTTTTCCAAATATTATAACCATATTAAAAAAACAACAACAAAAAAACTATTACATTTTTGAAACCTGGCAGGGAAACGTCACTTTCTGTGGTTATGAAACACTGGATTTGAACATGTGACTTGGGGTTCTGAGGTCTTGCGTCATGTGAAGGGGGACCAAACTGGAGCAGGCTGGTCAAAACCAGATGAAAATGCAACCTGAAGGAAGAAGTCCAGCACGGCGACGTGGCTGTTGCCAGAGACGGGGATCTCCATGGTGATGCCCTCCTGCAGACACTCAGCCTGCTCCTGCTGGAAGAGCACCTCAGAGACGTACAGCCTCAGCCGTTGGTTGATCATGTTCACGCACAGCTGGAATGCACACAGAGAACACGGTAAACACGTCTCTCAGCCCACGCAGTGTAGTTCCTCAGAGACAGGCTGCTCAATGTTTTGAAAGCAAACAAAGGAACAAATACAATCTCAAACATAACCTGCTGTGGCAGTCAATGGGCCAGAAGTAAAGTGACTACTCATGTAACACAGCCAATGTGAAATTAGCCATTAAAAGGGGCCACAGTGTGGATTGTGAACACACCAAGGAGCTGTCAGCTGTTCCACCATCTCAAAGACAAAGTGAGCTGCTGAAATCTTTCCTATGGAAATAACAACTCATGTGTCACGTCACTGCAGTGTATGTAACTTAAGCTTTTTTTTTTTTTTTACAAAGTTTTATTGTGTATAATTTAATTATAAATCAATGTTAAGACAAATGGGGATGGAAACACCAAACCATTTCTTTTAGGCTTCAAAAGATCAGCTTTGTGTGGGATTTTCTTCTTGTGCCAATTATACATTGTTGAGAATTAAAGTTGCTGAAGGAACACATCTTTACCAGGAGCCACTCTGAATACTTGTTTTCATTTATAAATTAAGCATAGAGCATTGCAGTCTGAAGATGAGCTCATAATACTTTAGTGCAACTGAGAAATGTTTTCCTTTCCATTAAGAGGACTAATGCCTTAATTTTTTTGCAGTCATGTTCAAGTTTGAACATGCAAATAAAAACATGACCCATTACTGAAAACCGATTATCTCTGTTTTATTATATTATAATAAGCACATTAAGAGCTACATGCAGGTACAGGATAAGTGGTGTTTGGAAATACAATGCTTTGGCAAAATTATGATTCTGACATGTAGAGCATTGGGAAATAACTATTATCAACAGGTTTAATAGATCACATTCTAAAATTACAGGTGACGCATTGGTAGAAAAATAGAACATAATGACACAGTCGTTAATTTTATTTTTAAATGAACTTGGTTACATGTTGACATGAAATGAATTTATGGGGGGAAAATAGCAACAGCCACACTAAACTATAGTTCTCAGGTGTTTTATTACAAGTCCAACCAGCTCGGCAAATGCTAAGGTTTCCAATTACCATACTACTGGAAGACATTTTATGACAGCAGTAACAAATTAAATGGACACATATAGGCTTGTTGTGTTTTTTTTTCTCAAAAAGAGAAAATGAATGAGAAACAAAAATTTAGGTCTTATATATTGGGAGCTGTTTGTTTGGTTAGAGGGGCATAGTTTTAATATGCCCTCTGTTTTCACTCAATAGCAAAAACATTTAGATCAGACAGGAAGTCCCCTGATAAAATTGGACGATTCTCACCAATCCCATCTTCAAATACCAATATGGCTGCTGAATGTTGAAATAAATTCTGTCAAAGGTCATCTATTTCTGCTTCTGAGGATCTATATCTGAAACTAAAAGCACAGAGTGCAAAGAAAAGCATTCTTAGTTAAAGTATTTCATTATTAGTTAGAGCAAACAGAGATAGCTTGTCACTGCAAGCAGTAATAATCCACATTACCCACCAATTATCTGGCTAGTAACAGGAACACGGTTAAATTGGGTTTCAGGTCATTCCCAGATTTGCATTCTGATCTCAGAGGAATGCTATTAAGTTAGCGATTGTTCTTGGTGCTCGATTTGCACTGCACTTCTTTTTTTTTGCAGTTTATTAAAAGCAAAGATCAATTTGCTTCAACAACTCCTTTTCCGGATGTTAATTAGGTTGCGACAGTACAATCGTTTGAGAACTTTGGGTCTAAAAGACACTTTTGAAAAGCTAATGATTTTTTATTCACCTCTCAGAGTCATAACACTGCAACCACGTTGCCATGAGCCAAACTTTGGGTTCCTTCATCATACTCCGAGAAGCAGGTGTAACGTTTCTTGGAGCAGAAGGTCATAGTTGTGTTTTTGTTTTCTTTCTTCTCGTCTATTGTTTATCTCCCAGTGAGTCCAGCCCATTAAAAGCTTAGTCTCAGCAGGTGGTTGATTGAGTTAGCTCATTAGCAAAGTGCTGAACAGGTACAACACAGACCAACAAACAGTTCTAATTAACGAGGTCTAATAACTCTGGTCATGCCACACATGGGTTCTGTGTTTGTGAGTTTCTGTTTGCGTGTGC
The DNA here is from genome assembly GCF_000485575.1 of Poecilia formosa. Lineage (NCBI taxonomy): Eukaryota > Metazoa > Chordata > Actinopteri > Cyprinodontiformes > Poeciliidae > Poecilia > Poecilia formosa. The sequence goes on along the minus strand of NW_006800009.1, from coordinate 282,358 downwards.
ATGAGTGTATAAACATGTCAGAGCTTGTATGTCATTTATGTGTCATATCTACAGTAAGTGAGCCTCGTATTTGTTGTTCCAAACGTTGCTCCTCCCTTTTTCTCCTCTGGCAAGTGTCTCATAATGTGTGGTGGTATCAAGAGGTGGATCTGAATTAAGAGTTTTAAACTGCTACAGATAATTTCTCTAATTTCATTTCTTTTGTCTGCCTCCCATATATCTCAATTAATCTGGCTCTTTCTTTGACCTGAAGTAAAGGGTTGTGCAAGCCCCTCACTTCCGCTTGGATTGGAGAGCATCCAGATAAGGAAAGCCACTTATCCTTCTGCCACGCAGACAAAAACACCACTGTCACACGAGGGTTCAGGAGCAAAGACAAACACTGACTGCCTTTGGTAAAAGCTGGAAGAAACAGGCTGCTCCACAGGGGGTGGAGGAGAGTGAGCTTTGAATAGACGCAATAAGCACTTAGTCAGTTGAGAGTTATGAACTACAGTCGCACACAAACACAATAGGTAGAGCTTCTTATTCAGAATAAGCCCCCCCAAAAATACACAAAACTATATAGGCTGTCCTAACAGACAGTTTTTTTTCAAGAATATACAAGATAAGGAAATAGGTGGGGAATGCCAGGTAGTTTAAATAGTAAAAAATGTGTAAGTAATTTCCCGGGACGCCTCCCTGGCGAGGTGTTCCGGGCACGTCCCACCGGGAGGAGGCCCCGAGGAAGACCCAGGACACGCTGGAGGGACTATGTCTCTCGGCTGGCCTGGGAACGCCTTGGGGTTCCCCCGGAGGAGCTGGAAGAAGTGGCTGGGGAGAGGGAAGTCTGGGCCTCCCTTCTGAAGCTGCTGCCCCCACGACCCGATCCCGGATAAGCGGCAGAAAATGGATGGATGGATGGCTGGCTGGATGGTGTAAGTAATTTGCCAAAGGAGTTCTGCAAAGACTAATAGAATAATGTGCAGCATGTGACAAGTCGGGTTCTTTTTCATCCATCCAACTGAGTTTTATCAGGATCAGTCATCCTGCGATTTGACGCTTGTGATCCGGCAGCTTTATGCTCAAAAACTCTGACAGTATCTGGAAACAAAGTCCAAGTTGCATTTTGAGGATCTGACAGTTTATCCCTGTTGTTGTCACCATGTTGGCTCATCCCACTGAATCAGAGAGCCGCTGCCCAGATTCACCAGAGCACTGTACAGAATATCGAGGGAGAGCCGCCTGGAGCGTGGTTATAGTTACAAAATGTAACAGATGCTCAGAGGAAGGATCTGCGATAATGCTCCTTTGTGCACCCATGATGCAGTAGTTTGTCACAGAAGCAGCTCTCTATTCAGCTTCAAGCACGAGGAGGGAAACTCTGGTGTCTCTTGGTGAACGACTCAGATAAAGCTTTGGAGAAAGTGTTGCAGACAGACAAGGCAAATTTGATCAGTTCTGAGTCCTAAGTCAGGGATCCTCAGCCACAGGATCCAGCACCAGTAGTGGGCCCTACAGTCTACTGTTTTGTTTTTGTTCGATAAAATGCATAAAAGATGTGACCCATGTTCTGTTTTTCTGCACCAAAAAAAATAAATACCATAAAATGTAAAGACTGCACTTTTATTTGTAAGGGAGCACACCTAGGAAATCAGTAGGGGCTTTTCTAGGTTAAATCCTAGGAAATTACGTCTTCTTATTTATAATTCTTAAGGAGCAAATAGAATAGGATTAAATTTATATCTGCAGTTTAAAACTTTGAAATTGCCCAGATAACTGGGATTTTTTTTTTCATATCTGAAATAAATAAACTGCATTTCCCATGTTTTATGTTGTACTATTGCATTCTTTGAAATGCTATAGTATTTTTTATTTTTATTTTGGGGGTATTTATACTTTTTCTTACAAAGTACAAAAATAATATTTGGCAAGGAGAGAAAATATAAAGCAAACTTATGTTTAGCATCACCTTAAATTAAGAACTTCTTGAGCTGCTTTATCCTTTTTTTAACCTTTAAGTTCAAGGAAATGTTTTTTTTTTTTTATTCTGTTGTGGTTTGCTATGGTCACTGAAATTGTGTGTTTTTGCAAAAAGTAATTGTGTTTTTTTTGTTTTTTTTTTTACTGTTATGTGTTAATTCTTGGACAAAATATTTTTCTAAAAACATGGTTTCTGTCTTCTAACTCATGCTGAGAGAGAGAGAGAAAGAGAGAGAGAGAGAGAGAGAGAGAAGGAGGGACACTGCAGCCTACGTGTAGCACACAGTCAGTCTTTGTGGCCGACATCAGTTCATTTGAGGACAGTTGAAAATCACGCCACAGTCAGCCGCAGACCTCAGCTCATTCATTACAATTACACATGCAAAAATTCCAGCCTTAAACAGATAAGAGCTCCAACTATTTCAACAATTTGACTAAAATTACAAGATCACAAATCCTCCTTCAGCTCAGAAAAGCCAGAGGGATTCTATTTAAGGGCGAGAGTTACACAATATTAATTTTTGAATTGCGAAATCCTAAAAAGGGACAACCCGGTCTCACCTGTTCAAATTCATTTCTTTGAAATTCTTCAAACCCAAACATGTCCAGGATTCCAATTTCCATGGCGGGATCGCTGGAAGTAATAAGTCGAGCAATAAGAAAAAACACACAAAGCACATTCATTAAAGCAGTGGATTTAATTTCTAGGATCGGTATGAGCCTGGTGCGATGCTACCCCAGCAGTAAAGCCTGTGAGGGTGTATGTGCAGCAACATCTGACAAAAAGGGAGTGCCATGAATGCGTGGTTGACAAATTTATTATATTTAGCGGTATGTGCGTAAACAAGGCAAAGCACAAACACATTCCAGAAGATGCGCTGTGGGTTTTCTTTCAGGGTGTGATAACGCTCAACAACATTAACGTCAGAGATCCCATGACCTCCACCTTGTGCTGTTTTGTTTTTTAGTGTGTTTTTGTAAGACCTCCAAGCATCGTGGACCTTGAGTGTGTCTGTTAAATTTCTTCATGGCGCATTCATAAACTATGACGAATGTTCACGCCACAATGAAGCCTACGGTACTTCAGGGGCCTTGGAAATGTGACTATTTGTTTGCAATCACAGCTATATACGTCAGTGATAGGAATTTAGACACAAGGGAGCCAACAGCCTGGGATTTATTTATTTTTGTGATTGTGAGTAAAAACACACATAACACAAACCCGATGCTGTCATCCTGTCCTTGAAGATAGTCGTTGATGCTGTTGACCAGATAGTAGAAGAGTCGCCCGTAGATGGATTTAGCAAGCTGGTCCCTGTACTGCTCTGCCATCTCTACAGTGTGACGTCTAGTGATCACGTCACCTGAACAAAACAAAACAAACCAAAAAAAAAAACAAAAAACTGGGTCATATTCTGCAAATTCTTTTAAAATAAGGATGCATATGTTCACAATACACAAAAAGGTTGTTTGTTGCATGTGGCATTGAGTAGACGTTGAGTTTGAATAAAATGAGTATCCGTCTTATGGTGCTTTGGAAATACCTATATTGTAATCTTTTTTCTTTCATCAATGTGGTTTTTGTATTTTGCTTTAAATATATACAAACACATATGCAAATTAGATTGGCTTTTTTTTTTTTTTACAGATCATTTAGATAGTGTCTTTGTGAACATAGAAAAAGAACAAAGACATCAATTCGGACAGATGGGATCACAAACGCTTCACAATAAATGATCCACGGTGCGACGTGTCGACTGTCAGAAGACATCAACGTATGAAAAGAATTATGTGAAACATAAAAATTAGTTTGCGAAATTTGCAAGTGATGGATTATGTAAATGAATCAGTTCCCAGTAAAGTAAAAATAAAAACTGACTCTCGGGAGGCGGGAGAATGCACAGCACTGGAAATAATTTTACTTGGTTGTTTTTGAGAGAAAATGATTCAGCTGATAAATCAGACAAACATGAATGTTTGTGATCTAATTTTCTGTTGTGTTTACAGCGTAACTACGTCAACAGTATTTCACATTAGTATGTAATAAAGTACACTGTGCCCTGGGCCTCTAGCTTTAAGGAAAAACAAACAACTCCTATTAAATATGATCTTCTACCTTAGACGTCTTTATGTAAACAATATAAACACTTTTATTACTTGACAAAAGGTTAAAAACATTTATTTCACTTAATATCTGAGGTATGCACACCAATTGGTCAGAACATGGTGACTCACAGTTAAGGCGATTAAGCAGGCTCCTCTACAGTATTTTTATACTTCATGGATGCACGCTGTGAGTGCATGAAACCCAACTCAAATTCATTGCTTGTGCATGCTAGCCCAATAAATCTGATTCTACTAGATTATCTTAGCATCATTCTGGGTCCTATGTATGTTATTTTAACACTTACCACCTACCTTGACATTTTACAAACAAATCAAACTGTGTTTTAACTGTTCTCTTACAGCAAAATGTCCACATCATTGGAAAGACGTGAATCGTTCACAGAGACCCCACCCAAAAATGTATCGATCACTATGATGATCCATCTGTAATGGATACCCTGGAACATTCCAGGAGATGTTCAACACCGGTTAGTGGATTTAAGAGCTTAAAAAAAAAAAAAAGAGAGTTTCCTCAGCATAAAAGGGGTTTTCATAGTGTTTGTGTTATGATCTTTAAACATTCATACTAGGGAAGTCCAGATCGAATCCCGAGTAAAGAATCAGAAGCTTAAAACTCCGATAGGTGCTTTTTTTGCCAGTTGTATCCCCATTGAACCAAGTGGGCATGTTTAGCACAGTCAGTTTCTAAAGCTCATATTACAAAACTGTATTACAGGCGATGCAGATTATCTTGTTCATCCAATAAATCCTGGTTTTCCTTATTAATCTAAGTGTTTTCCCATCTTTACTAGGATATTAAAATTGTAAGAGGCCGTATTAAGCACTGCAGCTTTCCATTTGTCAGTGTCACGCCAACTGTTCTGCAAAGGGGGAAAAAAAAAACGTGTAGAGAGCAACTAAATAACAGATTCACAGCCAAATGAATGCTATGTTTCTGAAGCAGAAGACAATCTTTTCTGAGATTTGTCCGAATATGATTAAATGAGACGGCACTGAAATATCAAACAAGTAAAATTATCAATTTGTTCTGTAAAACCAGAGTAGACATGCTCATGTTAGTCTAGAATGTAAGAAAGTTGCTCTTTCAATTAAGTATCAAACTGGAACTAAGCATCCTAAATGATTCAGATCAGGATCATGCACAAATGATCTTTAATTGGGACATCTGTAATTCATACATTACCAGAAACTGGCGAATTCGTACAGTATCACAAATTGGCACTACACAAGATCAGTAAGGCAGCCAAATCTATCGGTTCCATGGCAAAGTTGCAAAAGGCTGCAGTTTCAGATTCTGTGATGAGTATTTCAATATTCTCATTTACATTAAAGGTTTTTATAAACCTAATGAGACACATTTAGGCCAAAAATGATGGCTTATGCAGAAAAAAAAAGATTACTTTAACTCACTACAAAGTATCCTTAATACTTCCAGGCAGAAGAAACATGTTGGTTAAGCTAATATGCAACTTTGAATCTAAATCAGCCAGGAGGATATAAATAAGTTTTAGCTTGGATTAACTTAAGCAAGACCACCTGGTTAATCAGAGGGAAGCAGGCAGAGCTGAAACTACAGGAAACAAACTAGGTTAAAGACGTATGATTTCTTCAGTAGTCAGAAGAATAAAAACCAGTATAAAGCAGTGGTGAAGGTTGATGGGTCAATACCTTTAATATACTGAACGTCAGAAGTGAGGGCAGTGCTTAAATCATTAGCGGACACCTGCAGGAGTCCAGCAACTGGGAAGAGAAAGAGAGACCGACAGAGAAACATCAGACATCGGAGTAAACAACGTGATGAAAACCTGAAAAATAACAGCATTAAATAATAATGGAGTATCTGAAAGGCGATGCTGATGACCTCCCAGAGCCCGGTGTGGTCTGACGATGACGTCACGCTGACAACACAACAAGCTGAACTCTGCCACAGCTGATGCCCGCTCAACTGATGGGAAGAGCTGGCAGGGATTAGTCACCGCTGGACTTGTGAGCAGAATCCATAAACAAGCAGCACAAACAGGTGATGGCAAACCCAGAAACCCTTTCCTGACATCACCAGCCATGACTTCACATCTCCCTGACAACGACCGGCTCTTTCCCGCCTGGCCACTGACGCTGTTGTTTACCACTTTGCAAAGGGTCGGGGGTCGCAGGAGCACATGGAATGAGTGCAGAATGAGAAAATAAAGCAGGAAAAAAAAGGGGAAAACTGTGACTCCAACAGAGTGGAGTGTGCCTCAGACTTGCTCTTTCAGACTGTTTGTTGCTGGTTGCCAGACATGTGACCGTCTAGCTCTTAGCTATTTCTAAATCAGACATTCTGGGGGAAAAGCGAGAGATAGGCAATGAGGACGGGATAAAGACGATGTGGGAGCATGACGGGCTCCACCCTCCTCGTTTTCAGTAAAAATGTGGCTGTAAAGATGAGGGCGTAGTTGTGACGGAGGCACTGACCTCTCTCCAGCAGCTGCAGGTCAGAAGGGAAGGCTGAGTTAGCGTCTGTCAGGGCAGTGAAACATAGGTCCCCAATATGGAGAACAGCAGAAAGCAGCGTGAACACAGAGTCAACTTCCTGGATGAGAAAAAAGGGAGCAAGTATGTAATTAGAAAAAAATCAGGGAAAATAAATGAAAAAGAAAGAGAGTACATTTAGCTTTTTTTATATTTTAGAGTCAGTATTACTATTAAACATATTTATTTAGCAAAAAAAGGTTTGAAAAACTATTGCTACATTTTGAAGATTTTCTTCCTGTGCACTACACCAAAAAAGTTTTTAAATGGTTTTTGATATCATGTTGAACATTATGATTAAAAAAACATCAGAAAAACTCATTTGTTTTCTAGAAAATCATTAAAGCTGTAATGATTTTAATATGTTTTCAGAAACAAGTGCAGAAGACCAGTTTCCCTCTATTTAAGCACATAGGCAGAGCTACAAATCATGAAGGAAATTATAGTCTCCAGTGTTTTTAAGAAACAATGGATATAGAAAGATAAAGGGGGAAAAAGCTATCCTAATAAGTCCAATGTAAAAACTGGTTGTGTTTTTTCGGATGGGACTTTGTGACTTGGGATTGTTTTTTTTTTTTTGTTCAGCAATGGTTTTGAACTTGGAACATTTGCATGGTTGCCATTTTGGCTCCGTCTTGTTGTTTAATCATAAACACTGACCTAACTGGGACAACTAAGACCATCAGTGCTCAGGTTGTTGTTCTAGTTTCCTTTGAGGCATCCTGAATGAGTTATCGATGCACATTTGGAGTCATTTCTCCAGAAACTCCTAGAAAGGTTTTCCATTTTTCCATGTTTTGGGATTTGTGTACTGCAGTAATTCACTGGATCTGACTGATGTCCCAAAGCTTTGCAAAAAAAATTATCAACTTTTCCAGACGATCAAAAGACCTAGATTTTTCGGGGGGGTTGTACATTTGTCAATGTTGAGGAGTGTTGTGCTGAATTTTAAGACGTTTAAACCTCCTTTATGCTGTTATACAGATTTTTATTTATTGATTTATTTCTTTTAAAAGATCAAGCAGTGCCTGGGCATGGCTTGGGTAATTGAACCCAGAATTTTGATTAATCACTGTTAATTCATAATGTAAACAATTACCTTACATAGAGGCAGGTTGTTTTATAAACCTTTTTTTAAATGTTATTTGAAAACTGGAATTTTTATTTATTTTGATATTAAAATTTGTCAAATGATTTGAAACAACAAGGTGTGGGGGGAGGGGGGGGAGAACAAGCAATGCTGTTAAATTTCTTGAAACAGGAACAAAAGGAGAAAAACAACTGCTGCAACATGACATGTTGCAATTTTGCAAAAACAAGAGAGTCTGCTTTCTTTCTCTCCTGTCACAACGTTCCTCACTCTGTGCCCTTCAACAGAGGACGCCTCATGGAAAACCCCACTTTGCAGTTGCCTCTGATTCTCTGAGCGGGGGGATGTCTGCGTCGGAGGGTGTGTGCTGCTGGTGAACGTGCGTGAGTGTGTGTCTGCGTGTGCGCCCTCTCAGGGCAGGATATTGGAGCTGATATCTCAGAGATAAACACGGGCATTAGTCTCTGTCTGACACTCTATACACAGAGCGACTCCCACCTTCCCTTTCCCTTCATGTGCACGGCGAAGATGAAGAGAAAGAGAAAGGGAAAGCAAAGCAAAGCAAAGCAGTGATATAAGGAACGTTAATGACGACTGACCCTTGGGTCTAGATTGGGAGTCGTCCGTTGATGAGAGCTTAGACAGAGACCAATGGGTGGTCGATCACTTCCACTAACACTCCCCACCCCCCTTTTTTCTCTACCTTGCAGTCTTATCCAGTTGGATGGTAGTGTCCTCTGATAACACCACCACCAGCAGCAGCAGCCACTGTATTCCTCCATCCCTTATGCCCACATGCATTTGCTGCTGCTGGATTAAAAGGTGAGATGATGGTCACCCACTACTGATAAATGCTAAATGGATATTTAAGAATAGAACCTGAAAATGGTTTGGGAACACAGCTAGTGGTGCACACTAAAGGCACACTTCGTACAGTTTTATTTGCATTTAAAGCCACTTTTCAGATCTTCGATTAGATGCTTGATTAAGTACTTTGTGCATGAGGTGCCTTGAAGCTTTGGAGGTTTTGAGTGTCCTCTCATCTGTCAGCTTTTAAGTTGTGTTTGCTGAATGAATTTATTTCACATAGCATATGTCAAAGATCTGTTTAAAAGTTTAAATTATCTGACTGGACAAATTGACCAAAAGCCATTTTGAATTTGAGCAACCTTATGCCTCCTGGACTAAGAAACAAGCTCTGTTGGATCTAGAAAAAAAAAAAAAAAAGACAGTATTCAAATTTATTCAAATAAATTTGAATAAAATTTAAAAGCTTTTTAATTTCAGTAGTTCAATTTGAATAGTAAAACTCATACAGCATTGAGATTCATTGAATATTAACAGTGAAGTAATTTCTTTAATGACTTATAGTCCACGGACTTAACAGATGTCAACCAGAAACCCCTCAGACAGGATAGTAAGCCAAAAAAAGTTGATAAAAAAGACTTTGTGCTGTGATGCTAAGACACCAAATGCTGCATAGCATGTTGGTAGAAAATTTAGTGGAAGGAAAAAGTGGCTTAGAAAAAAGGAGCACATGCAACAGGGAAAGCAGCTGCACTGAAAGGACAGCAAGGACAGCATATGATACATAGGGATACAAAGTTTTTGTATTAAAATTCATCTTTATTGGTGTTAAAAAAAAGATATATCTTTTTTTTTTTTTTTTTAAAAACTGCATTTTGGATTTTTATTAGCAGTAACAAAATAATTCACAAAAACAGAGGCTTGAAGACTATACCACATGCGTGTGAGATGAAGGACAGAAATAAATTCACTTTGTAATGATGTTCTATTTTATGGAGGTACAAGAGTGAGATACTTTTATCTCTTCAGGGTGTGTGAATTTTACAACTTAACCGTACGCCTACAACATCTGACCAAACCGAACATGCAGCTCAGTGACCTGTTTGTTGAAGCCCAGGGCGCGCAGGGCTTGTTTGACTGCAGCCAGATGCTCCCTGCTCTGGGCAGAAGCCAGGGCGACAGGAGGGCTGTCTCCTGGAGTTGCACCAGTAAGATACCTGGTGACAGGAAGATGGAAGGAAGAAACAATAACGCACGCATCAATCAGCAAACTCCAAATGCAAAATTCAATAATTCAGTATTTCTATTGCACAACAACAAACCTATGAGCCAAGACATTATTGAGATAAAGTGCAGTCTTGTCCTCGGGGGAAAGGCCCTCAGCCATCAGATAGAAGATTCGAAAGTTTTGTTGCTGAGGCGGCAGGTGAACTAGACGGGTCTTCTCCAGCATGTAGGTGTAAATGTGGGCTTAAACAGAACACACGGTATTCAAGTCAGTACAAAAAACTTAAATCATTATTGATAAAAAGCTTGACATTACTACCTTTTTAGTATATATTTAATGGCAGGTATCATAAAATTAAATTTACGGATATAAAATGTTGAAAACAAAGCAAAAAAACAAAAAAAACAAATTAGGAATTAAATCAAATCGCCATGAAGCTATTCTTTAGCTTTTACTGCCTCCTTGTGGTGGCTCAAAGCTAGTAACCTGTTTAAAGCTGTGAACAGGTATCTATACTCGTGAACTCAGGAATTCAGAGCTGGATTTCCTCAGGAAATCCACCTGGGGTGTCTTGTTGACCCAGTGGAGGTGGTGGCAGACAGGAGAATGAGGACCAAGCTCCAGCGCAAGCTGCAGTACCCGTCCCAACCCATGCACCTCTCTCTGACAGCACTGAGCAGCTCCTTCAGTGCCAGCTGCGGCACCCTAAGTGCGTGAAGGAAAGATACCGTAGGGTAGGTCTTTCCTTCCAGCCGCCGTCAGACTGTACAACACCTGCTGCTCTCAGTAGTTCACTACTCTTTACTATAGGCAATAAACCTGGAATTTATTTATTTATATTTCAAACAATACTGTTTCACTACTTTCTATATTCACCTGATTTTACTGTGTAGATATAGATTTTGATATTGGTTCTGCTCTGTCCTTTATACTGCTGTAACAATGTAAATGGTAATGTAAATGTAGTGGGATTAATAAAGGAATATCTCATCTTATCTTAAACTTTTCCACGATAAGTGTGTTGGGATGCCAATTCACTTGATTTAAATCATTTGTGAAACAAAAAAACCAAAACAAGAAAGTATCCTATTATGTGAAATGAAATCAAAATAATACACATTTAAATAAAAAAAAAAAATCTGTATCAGGTTTTCAAAAGTTTGTTTCTTAGCTTTTCTCATCCTAAGACTGAACACTTTGCCCTGCTTCTCCAGATCAGAGTTGATTAATTTTCAAGTCTTGTAATAGATCTTCTACTAGATCAAGTCTGGCCTTTGACTAGGACTTATCTCCCCTCTAAAAGTGCATTTCTTGCGGCAAACTGCAAATTATAATTTGCAAGTAAGCAATGTGTAAGTTTCCTTTCATTTTACAATTACACACTATGTTCTGATGGTGTTTCACAGAAAACTGCAATCTTATAACAACTCAATAATATTAACAATAATAAATATAAAGAATAAAACATACTTTAAAGAGAGGCTTATAAAAATCTTCAGAAGAACTAACATCAAAGTATATAAACTTAATGAAATTTAACATGACTGGTAAATATCTTATGCATATCCAAATATAACAATAAAGGCATTGAATTTATTAATAATTCAATTTCATTTACAGCCAGATGTGCACACTGCATTACCTCGCAGTATTGTCTTTTCTTTTTCACAGAACTGGATCGTTAGCAACTTGATAAAACGGCTTGAGCTGCTGTTTCTTGGGGTTTTTGCATGGCCAAAAGCTTCCAGAATACAGTTTACCTGTATATACAAAACCAAACAGTTCATGTTAAGGTTTGCATTATCTTTCAATGAGAAATAAAGCATAACACATGATGCAGAAAAGAAAACATCTTTGTCACAGGGAACAAGGAAAGTCTTCTTTTGAACCACTAGATGTCAGTGCAAATCTATGATTCGAGTCGCATCATTTCATGTCCCAGAATGAAAGGTTGACCCAGATATTGCCTACTTAACAATGACTTCATCAGAAAAGAGCACTCACTGATTACAGTATTTTAAATCAGTCTCCGAGCAAAAGCAGAATGCTGCGCTGTGAATCTAAATTTCTACAACTAGAAACATTTTTTTTAAATTATGTGGTTAGTGTTGACCGTAAGGATTAATGTCTTCACTGTTAAGCAGCTATAGCAATGTGAAACATGTAGCACGTTTTGTTTTATGTTCAAACCACTTTAGGAAATGATTAATGCACAATCAAAAAGTGCTCAAAATCTAACAAGCAAATATCTGTAAGTGAAACACTGGCTAACATCACTGTATGCAAGCAAAGTGGGCAGGCAGGGGGCACTGGGGGATTTATGAGTTTGTCAGAGAGATTTACGGAAAAGAAAAAAGCGAAATCTGATTTGAGATCCAAAAGTCATTTCAAGGACACGGCGTTGTTGCATGTTCCTAAATCATGCACATCTACAGAGGACCCCTCTTTACCCGCTGGATCTTTGAAGTGCAGAATTTGACAAACATCTCGCAGACAGACGCATTCAGACTTACGCGTTTCATTCTGGGCTCTAACCCAAAGCCTTTGGGGCCGGAGCGAGCTGTCAAGTGTCTCACGATGTGCTTACATGCCTCAGTTTTCCCAGAACCACTCTCGCCACTGAAAAGATAGAAACAGACAGTCTTCAGTTAGTCTTTCACACTGTGTTGTGCAAAAGTATTTATAGCCTTTGAATTCCCCCACAATGAGTAACATTAAAACTTCCATAATTGTGGAGACTAATTCTTATGTGAAAGTTCAACACAAAGCAGTGCTTGATTGTGAAAGAGACTGAATATTTTTAAAAAGCCCTGAATGAAATACAATTCAATAAAAACTCTTCAGATGTGCTATTTGATATGAGAATAAATCGAGCTGTTCAGTGAAAACCTCAGATGTTTGTTAGAAACCATTAGTGGACAAAAAGCATAATGAAGACCCAGGAACACAGCAAATATATCATGGATAAAGTTGTGGAGAAGTTAAATGCAGGGTTAAGTTATAAAACAGGATACCAAGTTTTGAATCCCTTATTGAATCACTGCTCAATTTATCACCAAAAAGCGAAAAAGCTCTAAACCTGCAAAGACGGGGCTTCCACATAAACTATCAGGATGAACAAGTAGAGCATTTTCGGGGTGACATGCTAAACACTATGTTTTACGAAAAGCACATGGCACGGCACCCGGTAAACACCATGCGCACCAATGTTTATCTTCAGCTGGGACTTCAACTTGTCAGAGTTGATGGTGAGATTGATACTGTTAAACAAGGGAGGTGAGGGGGGAATTCTGGAAGAAAGTCAATTATAGGTTCACGAGAAATTGAAAACATGAAGCTAGTATTACAATCAAACTAACTAGATAAAAGCACACTCAGGAATGACCCAGGCAAAGTCCACACTTGTATCCAATTGAGAATGTAACATGAAAACTGGTTTTGCAAATTTTGTGCAACGTTTGTGCAAATTTTCAAGTGAAAAACCTTTGTACGACACTTTATATTAGCGATCATCAACAGTGTATCTATAAGTTGTGACATCAATGCACATTTTACACTGAATTTGCTGCAACAGCTAAGTGGAGGAAAATTGCAATATAAATGTTTTAACACGCTTTGTTCTGGTTATTTGTTGTTTTTTTTTTTTAACCTTTTCCACCACAACAGACTTCTTATAACACATGAAAAATCTCAAACAGAGCTTTGCCTGTCTCTAAAGAGTAGGTGTGAGATGTTAGTCATCAGGGTGACATCATCTGTCCCCAACATTGAACTTCTCCACCCACCTGACATCTCCCCCGCCTTAGGGACCCCCACCCGTTAAATGTCCCACCCACTCCTCCTGACATCAGTGACATTTCACTGACTGAGCCCATACTTTTAACACCCAGGATGCCTGTTAATTTTCTGTTGACTGGATATTAAGGCTGACATAAGGCTCCCCTACAGTACATGCTCTGATACTCACTGACACGCAGGGAGGCGAGACATGCATAGTAACACCAAGCAGATGGCTTGAGAAGGTCAGGGGCTCCTCACTAAAGACCGCAGCTTGCTCTCGGGGATTGGGAGTGTGTATGTGTTATGCTACTTTTCCAAGTCCAAGGGTTCTTCCGCTATCTTTTCATTTACCAGTTTTTATTAGATTTTAAGGGTAGACTGTTAGCGTATCTGCCTCAGGAGGGATCTGAACCATTGATTTGCCTATAAAAGAAGATGCGTGTGTGTGTGCATATGTGTGTGTACTTTGGTATATATGCATGTCAGACAACAAGGAGATCCACGGCACAACCAAAAGTGAAACCGGAGAAGGAGCGATAAAGTGCAAAGGAAGGAATTGAGGAAATGGAAACGTGTGCACTTGTGAGTGCACAGCACAATGCCGCTGTGTGTGTTTGTGTGTGTAAGTGAGATAGATAGCCTGTGGCCAGGGCGCATTAACTCTCTGCCAGACTGGTTACGACTCAGTGGGAATGTCACTGGAGAGCAGGAACAGGATTTAATTGCAATCAGGGTGCTGAGTTGGTCCAGTCGAGGACAAAGAGTGCAGCTCTGCAACCCTCCCAGCAAACATCCATCTCTGTGCAAACGTGGAACAGGTCTACTGCTTGTTTTGGGCTCAGAGGTATTAATCTTTCTGGAAGGATTTAACAGGTGTGTAGCTGAGGGGAGTGGACAAACCACGTGGGCAACCTGCCAATTATTTAGCTATAAAACTGTCACTGCAGCTCTGGTTTCACATAGAACACCTTGTAAAAGTATTCACACCTCACATCTTGTCACATTACAACCACAAATTTTAATTTATTTTATTGGGTTTTAATGTGACAGACCAACAAGAAGAATAATGTTACTATGTAGTGAAAATGGTCTGAAAAATGGTGGCATACATTTCTGTTCTCTCTTTACTCTGATACACCAAGATGGAATCCAGTGAAGCCAAATGTTATCAGAGCAACACTTTGGAAAATCACATGTGCCGTCAGCTTTTGCCATTTATAGACAGAAATGTTTGCCCTTTTTAACTAGGTAAATATGTTAGGTTCAGGCAGATTTAAGAGTGTCAGAACAGCAATTCAGGCTTGGACTTTGATTATGCTCTGATCTAAACCATCAGTCTCTCTCTCTCTCTCTGTTTGTTTAGGGTTGTTGTTCTGCTGGAATGTGAACCTCTTTTGGAGCCTGGTAAGTTTTCTTGCAGGATCGCCTTGTATCCACCTTCCCATCAACTTCAATCAGTCTCCCTGTCTCTGCTTAAGAAAATTGTTCCCACCATATTTCACCATATATCACCATCTGTGTGTTACTGTGTGTTCACCTAGACACTGTGTTTTAGATGTAGGCATTTTTGCATTCTGTTCTGATTTGACCAGAACGTCTTTCACATGTTTGCTGTGTATGCTTGTGACATCTTTTAAACACTCCTTCTTATGGTTTCCTTTTTCACTTTTTTTGTCCCCCCAAAAAGCCAGACTTTTAGAAGGTATGACAAACAGTCGTCCTTTCGACAGATTCAATCAGATTCAGTCTGATTGGTGGATCTCCACAGCTGCAGGTTTGATGCAGTGGCGGCACTCTGTTAAGATGTTTATAGTTTGGGATAATATGCTACAAGTTAACCCTGCTTTAACATCTTCATTTCTACATAAGTTCATTGGTCTTCATCATGCTGTTTTTTGTTCTCGAGCAAATGTAACAAAATGCCTCAACTTTGGGGGTTCCTGTGTAGAAAGGAATGGCAGGAGTACCTCAGGACGAAACACTGTGGACGTCTCTCCTGCTGCATCATGTGATACGCTCTCTCAGCTGAGGAGAAGATGTGAGGCGGTAGAGAAGAGCAAAGACGGCCAGTGGAGCTCAGGTACAACTGACTCACCTAAGAAATAGACAGAGGCCATAAGATGGACACACAATCAGGCGAGGGATCAATTTTCACTGAGACAGTGAAGCCACACTGGGGATCATTCTGAGTGTTCGACAAAAAGATCCCACTCTAAGTAACCATTTAGATACAGTTTACACAAACTTAAATGTCCAAATTTAAATATCTAATCCAATAAAGTAAAAATAAATCTCATTTTCTGTTTTCTATGAGTGAAGCAATAGATTAATAATCATAAAAGTAAAAAGTGTACATTTTAGATTTAGTATCGGCATGTTGTCGTTGATGCTGTCCCTGTCTGCCAAGACCAGCAGTGGTATGAAAGTGCTATGTTGGTGACAGCAGAAACAGGGATGGAGGACAGTTTTGCACAATGACATAATATTGTGGAAAAGGTAATAAATGAGCAATTTTCAATAGCTTCCCCACTGGATTGTGTTGGCGTTTGTTTTTCTTTTCTGCTTGATAAGCATTTTTGGCCTTGTGATGAGAAACTGTAACCGAGACTGTTTGCGTCTAGGAATGGCTGTTTGTGTGTGTTTTCTCTGGCTAATGCAGAGTCAGCCTTGCGCTGCAGATCGCTAACAGGAAGACTGCATTATTTATCAACTACTATGTCCATTTCATCCCCTGCTGCTCTGCTTTTTATGCAGGAAACTCTTCCCTTCATAGGATGATTTTACAGCTGTAATGGTTAAAGCTCATCTAATGCAAACCATCCTGCTTGAGAGAGTATTGCCACATATTCCCCTCTACGTTGAAACATCCTAATAGACAACAAAGGCTTTTTGCTGTAAATACGTACAGGTAATTTCAATGTTTGCTCACCAAAGTGGAATAGATGGGCAGCTCTTTGTTTGGATTGATGAGCAGAAGAATGTGTCCAATGTAAGTCTAAACACGAGCAGGGAGAGACATGCGAATTAGCAAACAATTCATCCTCGTTTCGAAAAACTTTAATCGATAGTCATAGTAAAAGGAAGCCTTGCATATGTGTTTAGCAAACTGCATGTTTGCAAATAATGGTCCTAAACATCATAAGAAGATAACAGTAAAACTCCAACTGATAAAATGACCTGATGAAGAACTCAGATGTACTGTCTCGTATGTAAGCCCTGCAGACATTAAGACCAGAATGAAGGGCGACCTTATTCTGACCCTCCTCTCTAACCAACTAACCCTTCATCATTCACCACTTCTATTAGAGCCAAGCTGCCCCCTGTGAAAGTGCTGCTAATGCTAATATTTAGTAACATGCTGATCTGTCCTCCAGACTGGGCTCAAGGTTAATGGGTTGAACAAATATCCCATTGTTTGCAGACTGGAGGCAATATTCACTTATGTTTTTTTTAAAAAGTGAATTTCTTGAAACTGGATTCATTGTTTAATTATTACAAATGTAGACTTTTTTCATTTTTCACCTCTCTTTTTGAGGGTGGAAAGGAGAGGTCTTTTTGTGCTGCAGAAGACAGTGACCACTTTGTGTGCAAAAGGTACAAGGACGTAACAGGCTTACGTAGATTTGGTCGTTACCAAAGCGCTTCTGCATCTCGTAGAGCAGGCTGCTGTCGGTCAGCTCGCTGAGGGAAGCGAGGTCATCATTGGGAGCTGGAGGCATCAGCTTGACCTAAAGAAACACAGTGAATTAAATCTGAACTCAGGGTGGTGTTTGGATATCCTCTGTTGTCCACACACGTTGCATAATTTCTACAAAACCCCAACTACGACAAGATTATTTCTGTTACTTCACTTTGAGCTTTTCAATGTTGAAATAACAGGGCTTCAAATGCAAGATTTTTTAAGCATCCACATTTAGATGATTGAGTGAACAGCGTTCCATGAGAGATTTGGGATTTAGATTTATAGACTAATCTTGCTTCAAAACACAGGAGAACTTGGTTGCACTGGATGCATTTTAGACTAATGGGGACTGAATACATAAACCACATTTCATTTGACATATTTGGAAAACATTTTTAATGTCACAATTATGCACTACTTTAGATTTTGTCTGTCAGATAAAATCACTAGATGTTACACTGAAGTCTGTTATTGAAGCCTAATAAAATATAAAATTATTCAAAAGATGCAAATCCTTCATTAAAAGAATAACACACACCAAATTAAGTGTATTACAGCTTCTTGAGTTTTAAAGGTCAGTTGTACTGAAATGTAACCGTTTAGCTTTATCAGCCAAAGACACTCTGAGAAGGTTCGTCCTTAAATGGGCTTTGAAGCAAAGTTACCTGCTCCAGTTTGCTTGGTCCAGAGCTAAAGGGACTATCGAGGCCATTATCCTGAGAGGGCTGTCGGCTTAGTGCTCCACCTGCCTCTCTGAACATGGCACACTTCTCCAGCAGACTGTCCCGCTTAGAAATTGAGAGACCAAGCGGATTCCTGATTAACAAAAGAGCAAAAGGCGTGGCGAGTTAAACGACTGCAGTTTGGGGAAAAAGGAGACAAAATATTTGAGTTTAAAACGGATAAATCATAATTTACAATGTATTGAATAAATGTGTGCATGTAAAAGAGTAGACTCACAAAGTTTTGAGAGGAGTGTTGAGGTCATGAGAGCCTCCGTCATAACGTTGGTCGGTTGGAGGCAGTGGGGCTCCGGGGTCCTTCAGTCTCTGCAACCAGCTCTCCTCTGCGCTCAGCAGCATCTCTGCCATCGGTTCTGACACTGCAAGATCTAATGACAGAAAACCCAAATCAATGTTACTTTGAAAATCTGACATCACAAAAAATAAAAATACAACTCCTCAAGTTAATGCAAGCAATTGCGGATACATGAGAGCAGAATTAATCTATTTTATCTTTCTAAACCACTCAAATATTTATTTCTGTAGTAAAAACAAAAGATAAAAAAGTAAGGAGACTCTAGAAGTATGATGGCTTAAACAACACTATCACTACTAAGTATCATTATAACCCCTTTCTTAAAAATGTATTTGATGACCCTGCCCTTATCCAGAATTCGAATCTAACAGAGAATCAATCCAGCGCTGCAGAGGATGAGAGCTTTAGGATCTCCCATCTGTAATGAGGCCTAAGAGGGCCCAAGGGAAAGAAAATGGCTTTGGCTTTTTATTTCCGTCTGACAGACAGCGCCCCTGACACCCATCTCTTGCTATGCCGCTTTTTTCATTATATGGCTTCTACAGGAAAACCATGCAGCTTCCATGTTAAACGGTAGGGATTGTCTCAGCCTCTCGGGGTTTGTCTCACATGTTTTCTGTGTCTACATGCAAATATGGGGTATTGATTAAGACCAGAATGAGTCACAGGCCTGGTTAAACCCAGAGAGTACACGGTGGGCGACAGCAGAGAGATATTATCCTACAAAAAGGGAGGAAGAAAACCCGAAGCCCCAGTCTGTGACACATTTATACAGTGCCATCCAAAAGTATTCATACGACTAGAACATTTTAACATTTTGTGAAGTTCTAGTCATAGACTTCAGAAAGATTTTAAGGGATGTACCAATAAAATTGTTCATAATTATAAAGTGAAAGAAAATGTGTACATTCTATTGTACGCCACACTTATTTTTTATAACAAAAAAATAAAAGAAAATATGCATCTTTACACTGTGTACTACTTTGTGTTTTGGTCTGTCAAATAGAAATCCAATAAAATACATTGGGTATTGCATTCCCTTTTTTTCTGCTTTCTTTTCATTTTTTTGTTCTATCTTGGTATTTAAGGCAAACCATATGGAGGTGGTGGCTGCCTACATGTGCCAGGGCAGCTTCACTCTACAACAAGGATAACTCAAGATGGTAACCTGAAAGCATGCTAGACTTCATTAAATCAAGACTGCATCTGGCAGCAAAGTAAATAGGTCACATTAATGAAATAAGAATGGTAATATATGCTAATATACAAATTTCCCAACTGAAGTCAATGAATAAATAAAGTATGAACTGAATCTTAATCAGTTTATACTCCATTTATGGTGGCTAGAAACTTGGGTGTCATGACCAATGACCTTTAAAGATCATGTCTCCATGACTCAATCACTTCGCATCATTAAATGTACATAAAGTCATGCTGTGCCCAACTCAATATGCCACCCAGCTCCTGCAGTCTATGCCCACTTCCTGCCTTCACTACTGGACTAACTGGTCTCCCAGTCTGTGTTGTGAACCTTCAGCAGATGGTCCAGAGGCGAGTTTGGTTTTCAATCAGCCTAAAAGTGAACATGTCACCTCTCTGTTTGCTGAACTGGCTGCCCTTAACCGGCCGCATAAATAAAGGTCACTGATGTCTACAAAGTTCTTGACGGAAAAGGCTACAATTTATTTGAATGCTCTCACAAAGACTTATGCCATTTACTTGTCACTGTTATCATCGAAGCATTGTTGGCTACCAGTGCCTAACAATCGAGACTCTTTATGCGTCGCTCCACAATAGTAGGATGACTCACCGAGTGCTACCAAAACACAAACTGAAGGAAACCTTTTCTACCTTCAAAACATTCTTACAGACCTGTAGGAAACAGACTTTTTAAATGTGAGAAGTTCAATTTGTTTGACAGTGTTTTAGCAACGGTATGCTGATGTACTAGGATTGCAAACTGTGCGATAGATGATATGATCAACAAGAAGGGCATACATGGGGCAGAGGAAATGGTTATTTCTTAACGTGTGTTACTCCCCTCCTTTACAGCCCAACTACCAATCACTGAAGCAATCTACAGCTGGCAGTCATCATCTTGCAGGTGAAAACAAAGTGATTGAAATAACCATTACTAAAACCAGAGCAGCGTGTCTTAGTCACTACTAAAACATTTGTTAAAACAACAATATTGTGAATTCTTAAACATTAAGCACCAAATTGAATGTAGAACGTTATTTTGGCCTGCACATGGTATTTTGTTTTGCCCTTGGCTATAAGCTTCACATTAACTTTTCTGCCAGGAGCGCAAGTCTCCCTCAGCCGTTGCACCATTAACTCTCATAAATAGGGAAGTAAGACCTTTTAGAAGACATCCATAATTGTACATCAAAAGTAGGCATAATCTTCTGATGGTAGCTGGTTCAGCTTGTAGCTTATTATTTATTCATGTATTTCCTAACGACTGGCGGCTACCAGTCAAAACAGGAACAGATGTCCACCACAGACGTCTAAGAATCCACATTTAGCGGCCTAATTATTATTATTTTCCCTTTTGCTGGTTAGTAGAAAACAGGTAAAAGGTAAAGTAATGTTTAAGAATTCACAATATTGTTGTTTTCATGTTCCTGTAAAGTAATTTGTGCTTTCACCTAAAGGCAATCAGCACACATCTATATTTATGTCTGTGACAAAATTATTGTCTTTCTTTTTTTTTCTTTTTTTTGTGCTATATTACCTCCCACTTGATTGAACATGTTGTCCCCTCCAGTTGCAGTTGTTTTTATGTTTGTGATCAAATCCTCATTAGTGTGAATGTGTTCAGTAAATATATTACCAGAAGGCTTGTCTTGGTTGCAGTTGAGCAAAGTTGGATTTGCGCCATGCCTTAGGAGTTTGCGAACGATGCTTGTCTGGAAAACAGAGAGGAAAAACAGATCACCAATTCTCCAAAATCCAAGGAAAATTCAAGAGCAGAGCCGATACATATGTATGGATGGATGGAAATGTAAAATCTCTCTATTTTCTGCAATACTGTTTAGACTGAGTTGTGATATCTCTACTTTAAAAATCTGTAACACAGCCTTTACATTCATTTGGCACGTGGATATTCAGCCCAGCTGTTTTTGGGGCATTGTATCCATCAAACCTTGAAATAAAATCCAGGACAGTAAAGAATCTAAAGATGTAAATAAATACAGGACATCCATTTGGCAATGATGATGCAGATGGCACAATGTCAGCTTTATGAGTTACAGCAAATTTCCCCTACAGGAAATTGTCACATTTGTTTAATTGTGATTCAAGGACATGTTTAAATAAAATAATGTATAGACTTATAAACTCCTCCAAACTTCAGCTCCTCCCACTCACTTCATGGAAAGCTGATATTGTGGGGTCTAAAGGGCGAAAGTGAAAACGCTCAACCTTCACCAGAACAACGATGTATCTAAGATGTATAGAGAATTTCCCTAGAGACCACAGATAGCCAATATAAAGTATTTGCACATCATAATGAGAATATCAGTCAAAATTGAAGCAGAAATTGCAATGTATACCTGAACGGAGCCTGAACTGAAGGTTTCTTCAAATTAAATTCTGGTACAAGCATTTATCAATCCCTGTGACGAATAACAAGCAGACTGGTTTCGCCAAAGATCACTTTTAAATCCCTGGTTATTCTAACCTCTGTTAGATTGTTAGATCTCTAAGCTACTCTCAGCGAAACTCCTTCCTCCTAACCCAAAAAACGGCTTTGAAATCTTTGCCTTATTATTTCAAGTTGAAGTCTGTGCCGTTACTACTTGGGTAGCTAGTCACTGAGTACGTAACACAAACATATTTTGGCCCATATTTACTGCTCCAGATGTAATATCATTATTCTTTACCAGCTTTTAACTGGATTCTTCACTGCCTTTACTTGTTTCTTTTACACGTTTTACATACTCTCAATCCTTGACATAGAGAATAATATAACTAAGCCTAAAATAGACCAGCTTAAACGATGATGAATAATGGGGGATAAAAGCCAGTTTAACGATGCCAAATCAACAAAAAAGACATTTCCACCTCTTTATGGGAAGGTGAAGTGATTATTTGTATTGCAGCAGCACAGGAGTTAAGACATAACAGCAGAGGAGAGTGCGTCAGCATTTTCTCCAGACTAACTGTGACCTATGCCGACAGTTGTAAAGTTATGAGGCTAAAGCACAGCCTCTGCCCGTGAAGCTTATCAGCAAGGCTCAGACTCTATAAATAATGGCCACACGTCAGTAGCACTAAAAGATGTGAATGCTTCAGCAAGTCAGGTTTCAAAGAGGAACAGGAAAAGATTACAAGTGCTTATCTTTAAGGCAGATCCAGAGAGATTGCAGTTTTAGTAATACCCATGAACTCCTCTGATGTTATGCTTTCGTGTTTAATTTCAAATGTTGAAGTTAAAGTTAAAGAGTAAAAACTATTCAAGACCCACTTTTACTTAATTACCAATGCTTCAATTATAAAACTGAAGAAACTAATCCAATATGAGCAGGTTGGTAATTTAATTCTCTTTTACTTTTCACTGAAAATCCAACATAAATGGGAACAATTTGTCCCTCTGAAGACCAAAACTTTAAAATCCTTGATTCAAACATACTAGAGCTGGGAGGCAGGATCTTACTTATCACAAATCCAAAGGAGGAAAGCTTAATTAGCTGGATAATAGGGTCATACATCTTCTTAAAGGTTCATTCTGCTGCACATGGCATGCTGCAGAAGAGGTCTCAGAGTTTAATGCACCAGGTGGTGTATAGTTGTGTTATGTGCCACTGAAAGACTAGCTATAAGCAGAAGGTGACAAAAGGCAAATGTTAAGAAGGCCCAGAGAGCACTTTGCATGCAGGAGGGAGTGCACTGTTACCATTAAAGAGCAGAGAACTGAGGTGATTTAGCACTGCAAGAAAAACCCAATCAATTCTACAATCCTCCACTCTGCCTCTGGTAAGTCTGAAGCACTTACACATTTCAGCCCTACAAACACTCACATGCATCGTAATTCTGCATTCAGGAAGAGACAAAGAGACAAAGAGAAACATAATGGCTAAACTCACATTCCTTTAACATGACTGTAGAGTGGATTATGGCATGCAGATCTACTGATTTATTATCATCTGGGAATTTAGAAATAAGAAAACTAATGGTGTAAATTCAGAATAAAATAGGAGAAAAGAAGGTCTGGAGATGCATGTGAATGAAACAGAGAAAAGGCTGTGTGCAAAGTCAGAGGATAAAACTGAAACACACAAAAGTTAGAAAAAAAAGTGGTTTCTAGACTAACAAACCAAATATCTGGAGAACGAGTCCAAACACCAGAATAATAAATTATTCTTGTCAGTGACGAAGCACATAACCCAAAGGGAAATCAGTCATGTCAGCAAGATCCAAACATGATCGCTTCCCTCTCTTCATAGCTGGGACCCTTCCAAACCAAATCTTAATCCCATTCTGTTCCAAATGCTTTTCTAAAAAAAAAAAAAAAAACAACATTTCTTCTCATTTGAAAATCTGATCATCTAAAACACTGTAATCAGTTAATACAGTCTTAGGTTCAGACATGGGCTACTAAACCACGGTTTTGAAACTTTTTCTTTCAAAGCCACTCTTCTGTCTGTTCACTGTATTCGTGTAGTTTAAAGTTTTATTTATTTATTTATTTTTTTATAAAATCCTAGATAAAGCACCGGTCATGAAAAGTTTCTCTGGCTAAAAGGAGCCAAAAACAATCCACATTTTTGAGCTGATCTGAGCAGACCTGGAGCTTTGCTTTGACTTTTTCATGCATGTTTGAGGAATCCTTGAATCTCTTGTGGCAACCATTAGGAGGTGCCTAAGCACTGTTTATTTACCCAAAGCTCTCGCCCAAGTCTTCTCCACTCAGCTCCACCAGACTAGTGGCAGCAGCAATTAGCAAAAGACCTGGTGAGCCAATGAGGAGTTTGTGGAAAAGATGGTCCTTAGTGAGACCACAGAATGGTTGCGATGGGAAATTCAAGGATTCCTCAAACATGCAAGAAAAAAATCAAAGCAACCCTGCAGATATGATTTCGATGGGGGATAAATATTATAACATGATGCAAATCTCAAAAAAGTCATTTTTACATTATCCTTCCAAATTAAGTAAGATCATGAAACCATGGTTTTACTAATTTCTTCTCATTTTCCGACGATAATTGTGTTCTCGTCAATTCCGACTCTCAGATGCCTACAGGCAGGTTCAGTGAAGGAAGAATCCATCAATAAGTTTCTCTTTTTTACTTTACTTTTTAATTAATTGAAGCTATCTTATTGGATCAATGGAGCCAGTTCAGTTTAAATTAGGTTTCCAGTTGATTAATGTCAAAACATTGAACAGCAAGTTACCTGCCCATATTTTGCAGCCAAATGGAGTGGGGTCCAAAAGTTGTTGTCAGCTGGATGGGGGTCTGCTCCGCTCTCCAATAACACTGACACCACCTCTCTGTAGCCACTGGCAGATGCAATGTGGAGCTTTAGAAAGAGGAGATGTAAACAGAAAGCATATTATAACTAAAAAACAAAACAAGAAAACAAACAAACATATAAGTTGATAAAAAGAGAATTGAAGAAATCAAATGGGAACAGAAACAAAAAAAAAAAGTCACTATCAAAAATCCTTAGGAATTGTTAAATTACCAAAGTAACTCCTTCATCATTAGCCTGGTTAAGGGTTCCCCCGGTGGTTACAAGATGTTTAACATCAGACAGCATGGTGGTTGGCCTCTGTGTCTTCATGGTGTGCATGGAGGCCACGTTTACACCTACAGCAACAATAACGTTACATAAATGATTTTATGACTTGTTGGTTTGCATATTAGATAAAAAATAAAATTGGAGCACAGAAATAGAGAGTGTTTGTAGGTAGACCCTGAAAGCACACAGCGATAGTGTCTTATAAAACCTTTAAAACCCCTTGAAATTTTTCACATTTAATCATGTCTCAACCGTAAACATCAATGTATTTTTGGTAGAATTAGTTAATCAATGTCTTAATCTTTATGATTGTATAATAACCTAAGATTTTAAAGCTGTAATCTTTAACTGGAAGGAATAGAGAGATAATTCAGCTTGTGAAAGCATCACATTCACCAAAAAACATATTATGATTGTTTAAAATAATAAACTGCAGCAGCTGTCAGATTTAACTTATCTCAGAAAGGTTTGATGGCAGCTCTGGGTTAGCCATGGTGCTTCTTAGAAAAGAAACGAGCAGTGATAGACTGCAGAATGAAAATATCTGTAGATCACCAAAAATCATCTGAGTTTCCTTCTTCCTGAATCTTTTTAGGGAGATTACACTTTACGTAAATCAAGGCAGGAATGTCACCAAATACTGCACCAGGATGTGCTAACTAATAGCTATGAATGTGAGGGCTTGTATTAATAAATAAAATATCAACAGTGATAACATTGCATGGCTAATTGAAAAGGCTGACTCCCACGCAGTCCACTAGGACAAATTATGCAAATTTTAATGAAGAGCCCTCGTCTGAACGATCACAATGCCTACAACTCCAGTCAGAGGTTTACATAAAATCATCACTGGCGTGAATATTATATCAATCCAGGCATTTTAATAATTCATCTGAATAGCTTTTACAGAGATGAATGATTATGCAGCATTACACTAAAGTTGATTTTTAAAGCAAAAGTTGGTAGTAAAAATTTGAATCTAATTTGCCTAATGAAACCAGCAGAACTTAAACGTGGATTAGGTAAGGCGTATGATGTCACTTCCTGTTGTTGCTGTTGTAATTTGTGAAGCTGTTTGGTGTTTAGCTCTCTTGATTTGATGTGATGTCTCTTTACTGTGACCTTTCTGAGTTATACAGCCCAAATCTAGCCTTAAGCGATTAAAAATCAAGATCTATCACACATCCGAGATCTGATCCATCTGTTTTTAACTGAGCTCTTTGCTCTCAGACCACATCACACAAATAAAAACATATTACTTTATTCACAGCAGTCTGGGAATTAATGAATTAAAAAATCTGCCTGCTGCATTCACTCTTAACCCACAAAGATGTGGACATCGAAAGAGTTCAACCTCGTAGATCGTTTTGCAGGAAATGCGATGTTTTCAGATCGCTTTGCTTTTGTAAGGTTAAAGGTAAGATTAATTATGATATAAAATAATTTTTGCATTTTGTACAATGCTCTAGACATGGTACTGATCGCCCCCCAGTTTTTTAAAAGACAGTTTATTTTTATTTTTTTTTTAGAATAATCTGCTTCATCGAATCACTGTGAGATATTTGCAGAGATGTTGATGGCCATATCTGGGAATAACAGGTTTTTCAAGTTGTTACTTTGAGATCCTGTGGAGGAACTTATGCAAATTTCCTAAGCAACAACATTCTAAAACTGAACAATAAAGCTCAATTTCCAAGTCTTGGTAAAAACACTAGAAGAAAGGTCAGCATATAGATGACATAATATTATAACATTGGATACTACAGGGTTAAAGCTGTTTTGATGTTTTTGGAGTCATTATCCTGGCTGGACACCTAATTGTGTCCCACTTTTGACGGATTTAAGGTGAGGCAGTAGAATTCAAAGATAATTCTCTTTCTTTATCATTCCATTTACTTTGTGCAGTAATGCTACCGCCCCATACCTGACCACTGTCCCGTTATTTTTCAAGTCTGAAAGGCTTACCTGAGCTCTTCAAAGATACTCTTACAGGCATAATGGCCAAACAGCAAAGTCTTTTGCTAATCTGAGCATAATGTCTTATTTTTAAGTTCATCAAAAAGGTATCTGGCTTGTCTGTCTGAGCAGCTGTGAATTTTCCAGGTGGTGATTTTGAAGCAGGCGCTTTGATCTTGGTCTTCATCTGTCAGTTTTAATCTGAGGGCTGCAACCTAGTCATAACTGGGTGTTTGGTCATGACAATGACCTCAAACCCATCCACTTATGTTATTGTCTCTTCCTGTTTATTTATTCTCCAGTGGACATTGAGAAAGAGCCAGAGAAAAACAACGGTTCAATAGCCACATGAAAAGTTCTAGACATCTATGCTACTGAAAAGTCTACGCAAACTTCTGTGCAGAACTGCATATTTTATCGTTTTCAAATGAAATTCCTTCAAGCAATGTCTTGATTAGACTTGACTAACGCGTCACGAAAGGCAGTGACTCATCAAGGAGAATGAGAGGACGTTTACCCTCAGCACCCACCTCCTGGCATCGTCAAACGTGGACAATCTGTCTTTTCTGTAATTGCGCAAACTTGATAAAGACAGACAGCATACAACCCTGTTGCTATAGCAACAGAGGCTGATGGAGCCCTTGTGAGTGAGGGTATGCTTCATGGAGGCAAATCCCAGTGGGAAGGGGGTGGGTTTGGGAGATCACAACATGGGGGTGACAGAAGGAGGAAAGCTGAAATGAACATTGCGGTGTGTGTGTGTGTGTGTGGTGGGTGGTCTTGATAAATCCACGATCCTATGAAAGAACTGTGCCATTTGTCATGTGATTTGTTGCAGGCTCATGCAGGTTGATGTTACATTCAAACGGGGGAAAGAATATTTTTTCTATAACTGTTCATGCACATTGTGCATGTTTTATTTAAAAGCATGTTTTTTTTTACTGCTTCTCATTCAGTTCTCAATCAGTTTCATCTTCCTGCTCTTTTATCTCTTCCATTTCAGCTGAACTATTGACCTTGTCCTTTCTTCTATAGTAGACGACGATCCAAATCAAATTTTGCTATCAGCGGGCCTGTGGCTGCATTTCACCTTCAAACAGGGTGACGTTCACGCGCAGAGCAGCTCATTTTACCATTTAGCACAGATCCAGCGTGGGTGTAAATTAACCTTAAACTAAGCATTTATGGTTTGTGAACAGCAAGAAATATGGAGTATGACAAAAAAATGTTTCACCGTACTCAAAGGAGGGAAAAGAGATTACAAAATGAACATAAAAAAACCACAGATTCGCAGAAAGGCTCACCATTGTCCTCCAGATATTTTCGGAGAATATAGCTGGTCTCTGTCCCCTCAAAAGTGTAGTCCAGAGGAATGTTTCCATTGATATCCTGCAGCAAAATGTTAACGCCGGCCTGTAAAAGAAAAAGAAAGAAAAAAAGAAAACGACAAGCATTCATGAGACCTGAATCTGAGATAATTCGGGTCTCATGAATGCTTGTCTTTTTGGAACTGGAACTAATTATCGAGGCATTTCAGGTGCAGATCTGACTGGCACTGAAGAAATACTGGGAATTAAATAAATTATTAGATAATCACCTGAGAGTTAGGGGTGAGGGATTCAGTAGCCTGCATTTATCCATGTATGTCAAGAGATTAATGTGTGCTTACTCAACAAGAGTGCATCCACTACAGCTCACCATCACAGCAGGAGATAAGACAAAAGGCTTTAAGTGATTTCAGAACCTAATCAATGTTTTCTAATTACATGTCTGAGACAGAGGGGGGTTTGTAAAAGGTGTTTCCCTCTAGAGCAGGGGTGTCCAAAGTCGGTCCTCGAGGGCCGGCACCCTGCATGTTTTAGTTCTCTCCCTAGTGGTAGAAACAACCTCCTCAGCAAGTCGGTGTTCTCCTTAGGCCTTCTAACGAGCCATCATTTGATGTAGGTGTGTAAAACCAGGGAGAGAACTAAAACATGCAGGATGCCGGCCCTCGAGGACTGACTTTGGACACCCCTGCTCTAGAGAATGGAAGTGGTGCTTCCTCTGCTCTGCCATGTCAGTACACGGAGTAAAATGACCTTAAAAAAAACAGAAGATGGCTACAGATCCACTCCATTGCATCATGAGCACCAGTTCAACCCCTCAGTTTTCCTCAGCTTTACAAAAAAGGTGACACCACAGAATTACAGCAGAGCATGAAACTCAAAGAAAATCTGAGTAGTGAATGTAATGAGTCGAAATGCTAAATGGTTGTGTTGCATATGACCATTTAGTGACAAATCACTGATCCGTTCTGCACCTGTGTGTCATTGCAGCGTCATGGAAGGCAGCCAAATAACTACCACAGCAATGCGTTATAATAATATAGGTGTAGTAGCAGGGATAGGGTTATAAATATCTGAACTTAAATGAAATGGTATCATGTGATGTTTGTTTTTAGTGATACCGTGAAATCTGTATCATTTTGTGTAAAGTGTAGCTCACCGCCAAATCAACTTTTTTTTCTTTTTTTTTTGTTGATGTTAATAGGTTATCAAAAGGTAAAGATAATTGTATTTATCCCTTTAATTCCTACATCTACATCTTTATGGGTAAGTGACAATGTTGACATTTCCATGTAAATTTCTTTAGTTCCACAATATTTTACCTAAGACTTTTAAAAGGTTCTATGGCATGACTGGAAAACGTGAAAGTAAAACTAAGTATTTTCTAGATGAAGAAAAGCATGCATTCATAAAGCATGCGGTGGGAACAGCAGGCAGAACAAAATGTATTCTTTGAAATCAAGTTAATAGAGAAGAATTTTCTTTTTAAATTATTTTGAAACTCTCAACCTGGAGCAGATCATGTAAAAAGTTACTTCAGCAAAGTTTTGAAACATAAATTTATTATTGTTTATAAAACGTTTATTTCAACTACACAAAAAAAGGATGCATGAGGTTTTCAAGTACAGTTTCTGAATATGTTTTTTTTCCCTCTGTGACGCTATCGTGTGTCAGCATTTATTTGGTGAAAGATGTTTTTTTCTTGCCAATGAAAGTTGGCTGCAGGAATATACAAAACAATTTGCAGGTAATAAGACTGGAAACAACCAGCAGCTACTTAATCACTATGCATAAAAGACAGGAAATATCAAAGTCTGAAGCACCTTTTGAAAAGCAAAGGACCTGATTGGAGGGGAGGTGCAGAACAAAAACAACATTACATAATATTCTGTACATGTCACACAAGCACACAGTCCACTTTCTAACCTCATCTTTCTGATTTTACATTTTCATCTCCAAGTCTAAGAAATACTCTGAGTATTTGCAGCTGTTTGGACTCCATTTAGGGTGTTGTCATTTATGGCATGCAGTCCTTACAGTCGGTACAGCTGTGCACTGCATTACTGATAATGAAGAAGTCGGCTTGAATGCACAATTAACTTCCAGGTCCAGAAACAGTCAATACCACTCTGTCAGGAAGGTTAACAGATCTGGGCTTGCTCAGTCACAGAGGACCAGGTTTGAAAATTAGCTGGACAGAAGCCAGCAAAGAGCAGAGACAACAAAACAATTTATATAAAAACATGGGATGCGACAAAATACACTGGCTTGTAACACAAAAAAATGTGACCTATCATGATTAGCACATGCCAAAAATGTGTTGTTGCACTTCTATTTCAACAGTTGTGTTTTGACAGACCAACTCCAATAACCAGCAGAGAAAAGCTCACAACTTGACAGTAAATAGGGATGAACAATACAATTCAATTTCATTTAGCAGAGAACTATATCGTGATAAAAATAATTGTGTGATAACAGTTGCAGACTGTATTTACATTTGATAATATTATTTATACAGAAAATAAGCATTATTAATCCCAATATTCAGCGTAATTTGATAAATGTAACAAAGTAACATTTTTTGATAGGGGATTTTCTTTTTTTCTTTTTTTTGTAGAACAATAGTTGCATTGGTAGGGCAATGTCGCTGCATCCTGTGATGAATCTAGAAGCAAAATGACCAAAGATGCACAGAGAAATTGACTCCTAATAAGGATTTTATATAAAAGATGTTTTCAGTCGCTATATGCGTCATTCCTAAGCCCCGTCTGCCTGAAAAACCAAGAACCAGAAATGTTTTCTTACATTAAAAGTAGATGAAAAAGCCTGGGGTTTTCAGTAGAGAATGTCTTTTCAAAAGTCTCAGAGTTCTGCAGATATGAATTCATAATTTTCTAGCAAAGAAAGCAGCAACAGCGGTAGTGGTTTCAGGCAAAAAATATATATATATGTGTATATTTTTTCCCGAGTGTAGTTCTCTTTTAGCCAGACTGCTCTGACTAAACTCAAAAATAAATTTCAACTAGTTTAGGAAATTTCAACACAAAATAAAATGAAAAGAAAATAAATTAAATTGAAGTTTCTGAATAACAAATCTGTTAAAAATAGTTTGTACACCTATACTCTTAAGGGAAGGTTAAATGCAGGTTAAGATTGTCAAAAATCAGAACCATGTGCTAAACCATGTGCTTTAATTAAGCATAGCAAAGTCTTAGCTGTTTCAACACAACATCACAAGCTAGAGGATGGAGTCTTTTATTGCATAGAACATTATATTTATTCTTAGTGTTTTGGCATTTACAAATATCATTTCATTTGCTAAATTCCAACCTCACCAAATCCCACCAGCATTTTTTAAACAGTCAATGTCCAAAAATGGAGCATTTGGCAAAATACTGGAAACAACACAGTTTATTAATGGCCTGCTTCCCTGCTGTTTGGAAGCAGAAGATAAGGGAATTAATATCATTGGCTGCTAAGTACTCCATCTTCTCATCAACCCCCACCCCTCGCTGTGCCCATGAGAGACTACTGGCAAACCTCTCCGTCAGCAAAAAAAAACAAAAAAACATTCAGTTTCCCTGCATGAAAATTGGAGACAGGAAATCATGGAGAGACGCACAGAGCAATGGAAGAGAAATGAGGAAAGAGATGGCAGAATAGGACCGAACAGATTAGAACATATTAGCTGGTGTGTTCCTTCCTGTGCCAGTCAAAGATAAGGATGGCTCAATCAGGCTCCTTTCCGTAAGACCACTCTTCAATTTCCGGTTGGAATGTAAACCTTTTAGATTGAGCACCTAAAGAAGATCACTTACAGCCACTCAGACAGAGAAGCATCTCGTAATTATTTAGAAACAGAAAGTTATAATTCACTAAGCAGCAGGTAGAAGTATTGGCAAAATCAAAGAAAACAAATCAACCTGTAATTATCGTCAGCATTGCCGTGTCACTTCGGCTGCTAGATGTCTTGACCCTGTACTGACTCTGAGCCTAGTACTTCATGCAGTAGCCTGTCTAAGATTAAGGTCATCAAAAGATTTGAATATTTGTAAGCAATAGATGAACTTGATCTCAGTTTTTTCTTTCTTCTTCAATTTGTTGTCTTCACATTTGGTCAATGTTTAACCATTGACAAAGAGATAGGAGCTGGTACAAACATCAGTGGTTTACTGCTTACAAGTTAGACCTTAGGTACTGTAAAATGTTTAGGAAATCACAGAAAAGATGCTGTAAGATCACAGAAAAGATGCTGTAAGATTCTACACAATAAGTTGTAAAACAAAATTGTGACCATAAAAATTCTGGCAGCAAACAGCAAAATGGACAAGAGAAAAGGACAAACAAGAAATTATTACCCACCACCAACAGGAATGAACAGGTGATAGGATTGTAGTGAGAAAGGAAGATCATAAGTGTTAAACTAATAAAACTCAAATTTTCCAACTACAAAATAAGTCTATGAAATCTTGAATTGTCATTCAAAATGCTGTATTGGTGGAACCCTTCATTCATTCTTCAGTATATCAAATCAAACTAAATGTGCAAAGTGTAACTCAAGGTTTATCTCATACTGAAGAGGTCTTTCCTCTAAAGTTGAAATCCCTTCCCATCAGCCTAAGAAAATACCACTAAAATGAATTAATACAAAATGTTTTTAAATTAGTGATAGGAAGACTGCTGCTACTGCTAAGCACAGTTTGTTTTCAATGCTTATGTATTTGGCAGATGCTTTAATCCAAATTGACTTTCAAATTATAACAATACAGGTAAGAATAAAAGGTACTTGGAAGGAACAAGGAACTGGAAATTAATACTAGCCTCCAATCAAATTGGGTTTTTAAAATTTGCCACAACCTATCAATGATAAAATTGCCGTTCATATCCAACAGGACAGTCTTTAATCGGAAGCATGATTTTACAAAGTTTTAAACCTCTAAACATGTTGCACAGTCATAGTCTTGCTACCATGCATAAAGAAAGACATTTTCATCTATAAAACAACCTTCATTTTCCATTACCATATGTTCCTACAGAGTTTACTCCTGTTTGTATGGCTCGTTCGCAGGAAAAAAGCTTTCTCTGTTGCAATGGGTAAACATTTAGTCACAGTCTCCAGTGAAGCAGCAAATGAGTCTGCTTGGAAGGAAATTAAATGCATCCAAATACGCACAAGCATCCTCACATATATGCCATACCATACAGTAGCAGCTGGTGTGAATTAACACCAGTTTCCAAGGATTTCTTCAGATGTTTTTATTCTTCCCAGAATCGTCTTATTCTGATCTAACAGAAGGTTAACAGCAATCACTCAGGAGCTAATCAGAGGAACCAGGCTGCACAAGATTCTGTAGAGCTCTTCACACCAGTCAGTCCTCCGTGGGTCTAATCAGCACCAGCAGAGCCGTGCCAACCCATTGAGTGACTAGGCTGGATGTGCATGCCCTCCCCTGCAGCTGGCACATTTCTCGTTGTGGACCTAATCAGTGCAACCTTAGCTCTTGTCAAGGAACTCTCCACAGAATAAGCTTTCTCTTTGATATCATAGCAATGCAACATTTGGAAATATTCCGATTTTTGAAGATGTAAATGGGCTTGTAAAGGAATGAAAAGTCATCTTTGAGGGCCTCTGAATTAAACAAGCCCTCATCAATGAAATATGCCAACAGTCCAAGGAAATCATCAGATGAGTGATGCCAGCAGGCTGACAAGCTGCAAGCAACTTCAGCCAGAAATCTGAAGGCCAACCAAGACAAACCCCTAGCATAATTTGTGAGTAGCTCAAACAGAGTTAAAGAAATCGGTGAAATCAATCTCACTGCAACCATAAAGTGCTCTGTTGCATGTAGTGTTAGTGAATCAGTCTTCCCACTTAGTTGCATGTCTGTGTTTGTGGATCATGCTCACCAGAAGGAGCAGCAGCACCATATCTGCGTGGTCGCACACACATGCTACATGCAGGGCTGTCCACAGGTCCTCGTCCTGCTGGTTGACATTTAGGCCTCGCTCGATCAGGAGCTCAGCTGCAAACACGTTATCGTGGCGGGCACACTGCAGAAAAAACAGAGACCATGATTCCCATTAGTAATTCAAATCCCACACTTGGGAAAAGCGTATATCCAGAAGCACAGCCTTGAAACAGAACCATCGTATGATAATTAATACGTGTGGAAAATCATGTGGCATGGTAATTGATCTTTGTAAAAATCTATTGTGCAGAACTGTTGATAATTAGAGTCTTCTGAAAAGAAAATTATTAAGGCCTTGAGGAGATCATCAACAACAACAACAACAAAAAAACATAGAAAAAGAAAAAAAATATTCATAGATGGGCTGTTCCTTATTTGGTTATTAAAACTACGATCGTAATGGGAGTATCTTACCAGGTGCAGCAAAGATCCCCCTGAGGAAGTGGCAGTGTTGGGGTCTACTCCGTCCTTTAGAAGACGCAACACTGCAACAGAATAAACATTCAGCTGTTAACAGCTCCGACAGGAGTCACTTTTATGATTACAATGAGCTTATGCGGTTCCTCCTTCTGTTCATCAACTCTGACCAGCTTCATGTCCCTGCTGAAGGAAAGCATATCTGTACTGAAACAAGAAAGGCTCATTCAAAAGGTGAAGCATGGTATTGGCAGGACACACGCAGTGTTTCTGTCAGACCAGAGCACCTTCTTCCAAAAGTTTGCTTTGTTCCCTGTTTGACTTTTTGAACTCTGCAAATGAGATTTTGCAAAAGCACCCTTTTAGCGATGGATTTCTTATTTTCAGTCCGATGTGTTCTTTTGTTTGTGATCTGTGTCAAGCAAAAGGCGTTCACAAAACAGATCCCTCTGAAGGCCCTTGTGCTGGACAAGACATTGTAGAGATTAGAGTAAAGTGGGTAAATGTAAACCCATGCAGCACTGTCCAGATTTTTCTTTTATGTTTTGAAAACCATGAATCTTTGTTTTGCCCACTTCATTGTTATTTCCTACTTGGTGTTTGATGCATCACATGAAATTCAGTACGATACATTGACTTGTGCAGTTGTAGTGTGACAAAATGCGCAAAGTGTAAAGGGATACGAATACTTTAAGTACGCACTTTACACAGACAAGAAAACACATTGATCTCTGCTTCTCTGTGTCAAAATCAATAGGATTTAAGCATTCTGTAATTGTTCTTGATGTGTCAGGGTGGAACAGTGTTCAAACAGTACATGCACATTCGACAGCTCCTTCCTCCTGCGGCAGGTCAAACAGGCATTGGGTTACACACACTTGCATCACTTACTACAAGATCAAATTGGACGCCCACCCGACTAACACACTGACATAAAACTGTTGAGAAAGAAATGAAGACTTTTTCCAGACAAGTTTGCTTATTCGAGCCTTAGGCAAATGAAGAGAGACTACAAGTTTAAATAAGGGCTCTGTGATTTTGCTACACAGCTGATAAATCTTTCATGGAACAAGCGAGAACAAAGCAAACAGTGAGAGAGCAAGAGAGAAGGTGTGCTGGAGTGTGTGTGTGACACAAACAGGGAGTGATGGGTTTGAAAGAGAAGGTAGGAGAGGGACATTTATGTGATTTTAGTGTTTCGGACAGAACAACGCGGTTACTCGCTGTCACCACTGTCACAAAGTCCTGTCAAAATACACAAACAAAAGTGTATCAGCACAAATATAGTGGCTCTTTAAACTACAGAATGTTCAATATGTTGAACCCTTATGATGACTCCCTAAAGGTTATTAAACTTGAGCAGCCATGATTAAATAACCTCACTCCACCCACATATGTAGACGTAAAAGGCACTCACAAACCAGGAGCAATTATTAATCCTGACCTTATCTAAACAAACAAACAAACAAAAAAAAACAAACAATCCAGAACAATAAAATATGCACCTGATGGGGAAAAAAGATGACTGAATATGCTTTAAAATGTTTAGAAAGCATATAACGAACACTATAAAACATAAAAAGACGAAATCCCCCTAATTACTAAATGAGCTCCGACTAATCTCGTACATGATAAAAACCACCCTTCTGTGATACACTCCCATCAACAAAAGAACAAGTGGTTCTCTACTTATGAGTCATTAACACTGAATGCCAAGCTACAGCTCTCTTCCCAGATACAGAGCACAAAACTCTGCAACACACACCCAGTTCACCCAGTGCTGCATCGACTAACAGCCTGGAGGTGATGCAGTCTGACCAAACCCAGCAAATATCCCGCAGCAATTCTTACCCATTAAATATGAATTTTCAAAAAATATTCACTCTCAACATGCAACATCAAAATTATGAGTAAGTGTCTGTGACATACAAGCATACACATCCATGCAATTTATCTGTTTGTGTTAGAAAAAGACCGTCACATATTTCTCTATATTGTTGTTACAAGCAGCACATACAGGTCTCTTATAATGTCTTGTGGGGAAAAAAACGTTTGAAAATGTTTCTCATTGTCTCATTTTCTAAATCCCATAAAATCTGCAGTTTTTCACAGGAGTGGGTATACTTTCAACAACCAGAAATCCCTTTAATGATTTGTTTCATTTTCACACTTTGCCCCTAGAGATTTATTTACAAGTTAGAAGATACGCGCTCAGTTTAACAACGTTCACATAGAGATATTTCTATAGCATGAAATTCATAAGTTTATAAGTCTGTGGTGAAGAACGGGATGTTATCTACAGTCTGTATAAACTGATAAAAAACCCTGGTTTGGTTCTGTGGATTTTTCTGGAGCTTCCAAAGCAGACTGTGCAAAGAAGGAAGAGTCATAAAAAGCAAAATAAAAAAGGGAACAATGAGCATTTTTTTCACTAAGCAGTAATTCAACAGCAGAGTGTCTGCAGTGGAGGTTTCTTTACATCTGCTGCAGCAAAGATCACTGCAAGAGAATCGCCACACCTATAACCATCAACACCAACTTGTTGACGACTTTAAAATAAAAAGAGTTACTAGATTTGTCAAACTAGTTCTGCTTAAGTTCTGCTTATCAGTAAGCAGAACTTTAGTTTAGTTTTTTTGTTAACTATGAACTGAATAAAATTAATTCCACAAACACATTGCCATAAATATATTATATTTTTATCATTTTTAAATCACTCAATGGTAAATAGGTTTTGAATACTTGATGAGAAACCAACCAACCACAGTCGACTAAATTATTGCTGCTTTTAGCTGAATTTAAAAACAGAAAAAGAGAGTCAAAAGTAAGTCAGCAATTCAATTAATCATCAGAAAAGACAGAAAAGTTTCTTGGAAACTAATAAAACCCACAAAATATCAAAGTACGTTGGGAAAAAGAGAGCTGCATTCTTCTGATATCTAGTGTACATGTTGCAGTTTGGAGATACCGTGCTCTGTAAACAACTTTCTGAATCAGCATAAACTGATTTTTGAACAGAAGTCTGTTGCCGTTTGTCAGTGGATTTATACCCAGAGGCACTTCGGCACCGGCTTGATAGCAACTCAGTCCCTGTCTCTACATGTAAAACGTCTAACCTTTTAGAGTCAGAGTGACATTTGAAAAAAATCTGCTTGAGCTTTACAAAACACTACAGAACATGGGCAAACAACGATCAAGGGAGGTAAATACTGAAACTTGATGTCCTTAAAAAGG
Source organism: Poecilia formosa (assembly GCF_000485575.1). NCBI lineage: Eukaryota > Metazoa > Chordata > Actinopteri > Cyprinodontiformes > Poeciliidae > Poecilia > Poecilia formosa. The sequence continues at coordinate 244,485 of NW_006800009.1, read as the reverse complement.
AAGAGAAAAGGGAATAAATTTCAGAATATTTAAGTGCAAATTGTTTTTGTTCCTAACTTTACCTACCATACAGTTGGAAAGAGTTCCTTGAATGGGTTTTAGGTTTTTAGAATCAGATGTTCATGTTTCTGAGTGTTAGTTCAGTGTGAATATTTTACCTCAGATCATTATGAAACACTTTACACTAATGAAAACAAAATATACTATAAATAAGCTAGACACGTAGACAAGAAGCCTTCACAGTTTAGAGTATGCCTTCAAGGGAAACATGATTGTGACATAGTGTTGAAGACGAGAATGAAGGAGAAATGATGATAGGAAAACACATATTATAATAAACACCTTTTGTCTACAAAAATGAAAGGCAGGTTCTCCGATAACTTTCACCTAAATCCTGCACAGTATGCTCAAGACTGTGCATTGTAATGCATTGCTTCTTTGCATTACTCCGACGTTGAGGGAAAAGATACTCTAAAGACACAAAATAAACATGGCAAAGAAATCTGCTGTTAATTAGTAGTGCAATAGTGTCCTGCCTGTTAAATGATCAATAAGGTTGTTTTTTTTTGTTTGTTTTTTTAATGGTGTTGCTCTCCTCTTTATAATGCAGGGACATCACAAAACTATTGACCACTCACAGCAGGAAGGCCAGGATAAACATTAAAGATACAGTTAATTAGAGTGCTCAGGTTAAACTGGAATCAGCTAAAGTCAATACCAGCAAGTTAACGCTTGACAACAGTTGAGACTGAAAATCAGCCACAAAACTCTGATTTATCCATCTCTACAATAAACTTCTGTGGTACAAGGATACTGCATTTAAGCATCACAATGTTAACTTGACAGCAAAAATGCAACGGCTTGACTCACTATATCAGTTCTGGGAACCAAGGAGGATCGGAGATAAAAGGATTTAAGCACAAAGGCATAAAGACAACACCAGAACAAGTCTCCTAATGTTGCTGCCGATAGCATCTGGATAACTTATTTGCTCAAGTTAAACATGTAGCTAATAAAATAAAGCAAGCTGCAACACTTATTGAAATTTAACCCGTTCATGTCAGGCGATTTTTGGCTTTTACTCAAGACAAAAAGCCTTATTCAACACTTTAGTCTTGAGTATGGGTTTTGTGTGTGAGTAGACATGTGGAACATGTCAGCTAACTGTTACTTTGAGGAAGTCTGTTTGGAAACATAAAAGGTGTTTCCAGGGTAACCAACACTTCTAGTTATAAAAAAGAGACAGCAATTTCAGGGTCAAATTGATAAAAAATGTAATTTGGTCAGAAAAAAGGGTGACTCTGAATTGGGGAGAAAAACTTGACACTTGACTTGGGGGAAAAAAAATGACTTCTCTGTTACTGCGTGAGTGAAGGATCTATATTGCAATGCAATAAAACACATCATGATGTTATATTGGCTCAGTTCTCCTATAAACATAGACATCTTTAATCCCAGAATGATGGTGATCTGAGAATTACCACTGTTTCCCAGGAGCCTGCACGGTCATTTATTTTTGCTTCCTCCTTCGCCCCTTCTTTGAGTTTTTCCATGTGCAGAGATCAGATGAAGCTGAGAGACTAACTGACAAATAAAACACTGGTAAATATCTGGGGGTTCACACTTCAGTCCACAACATCACAGCTTTGCAGACTTCATTTCCTCGAAAACAGCGCTGCCTTGCACATTTGATACAATGGCAGCTGAAGTCCACAGAATATTTCTTTTTAAAATATACAAAATATTTCATGGGAGAAAAAATGAAACTCTTCACATGGCAGTTCAATTTACTGTAATCTGCTAACTATTTTTGATTACACAGAAAAAAAATAATTTCCATCCTTAAATCCTGTTAGTTTTTACCTTTAACATAATAAACGCCACATATGATTTGATGCACACTGTGCTCCTATTTCAGGCATGGTGTGTTACAATCTTATTAACTTTGTTTAATACTGTGTTTAAAACCAGCATAATGAATTTATAAACAATTATCAAGAAAGCGGTGAGGCTTTTTTTACGCTACTGCAAAACAAATTGGACAAAAAAAACTGGTGCCACAACCAATACCACAAATATATATTTAGCTGCACTTAAATACATTGTTCATTGTAAAGACAGACAGGAAAAACACTGGGTAATTAATGCAGGGAGTTGGACGTAGTCCCACCAACAATACCTCTATTTGCTTTGCTCTTCACAAGAGGACAGAAATGCTTATGGCTGAAAAGCAAAGGCGATATATCTTACCAGTGGGGAAATATCCAAGTACAAAGCTCAGACAAATGTCAAATGGAAAGATATTAAATTCCACTGTGTGAGCCTTATGAGCTTCTTTCTGCGATGTTCCTTGATTTTTAAGCTGCTGTCACACCGTTTCCTATCTTTTTGAGAAAGTTTTTGCTATGTGGTGCATATTATGAACACCTTGTTAATGTATTAAGGTCTTTTCCTTTACTGTTGAAACAGATGGCAAAGAAATAGATATTCCAGGTCAGACTTGTTAAAAGTTATTTAACAAAGCTTAAACTGATTATTTTACATTTAAAAATGTATACATTTCTGACATTGCAGGAAAAAAACATACAGAGACCATCCAGTGGAAGTAAAAAGTAAGAGGTCTGTTTGTTGAATAAGTTAATAACTTCATAGCAAGAAGTGAGTTTAAATAGGCTTTAGCTGCACTACGTGGACAATAAGAAAAATTGTAAAAGTACGTTAACTGAGGCAACCCCAATTATAAGACTTGATTAATTATTAACTCCCAGAATAGCATTTATCTTAAATATTCAGTTAAAATCAGACTTAAACACTGAGTGCAAGTGCATACAAAAGCTGCTGTTGCTTCACTCATTTCTGTGGGCGTCTATCTGACTTTGATGCAGCTAAAAGACTAATTTGGGAAAACCAATTTCACCAAACGTCAAAATTCAGCTGAGGCAATGCTTGTATGTGATAGATAGCAATGAAAGGAGATGAGGTTTGCAATGTTCCAATCCAGGCAAAAAGAGAGATATTATTTTTCTTCCTAACACTGTAATGATCTCCCTCAGCTGATGCCTCCTGGCCTTCAGTCTCTACTTTTTAGATTTGACTTTCCCCACTCCTCTTTCTTTTTTTTTTGTTTTAACTTTTTTATCTCATCTCTCCATATCTTACTTCCTGTACAACTAAAATGATTAGAACAAATCCCAATTTGGCTAAGTTTACAGATAAAAATATGTATGTGAATAACTGTTTGGTTGGGTAATGTTTTAAATTTTTCAACCAAGGAAAATATTCAGATCCAACCCAAATATTCATTAAGGACTTACTGCACATTTGACTGATAATGTACATGTTTTACTTTTGGGAATAAGCATGCTAATGAATTCTTTCAAAAACTTAAACAAAAATATAATACATTTGATTATTATTCAAGATTGAGGAGTATTTAGCAGATAAATTCATTTTCGGACATTTTGAAACTTCGTTATTGAAGTCTATGGTCTCCCTGAGTAGACCCGGTCTAGTATGATGCTAGACTGGGCCTTTATATCTACAAAGCAAACAGGAATGATGTTTGAATGATTATCTGTCATTGGTAATTATAACAACAAAAGCTGAACCAATTGTAAGCAAATTTACAGGCAACAAAACTATCCAGTAAGACTACAGCCTCACTTTTTTCTGGCTCCATATCTCACTCACTCCTTTGTCCCCTCCTACTCAATGTTCGACAGCAGAGCGTTTATGTCTGCAAGTTTCCTGGCAGCATGTTTGTCAATGCAACATTAAGCTGGAAGCTGCTTCAACATTAAGGGACGTGAGGAGATACTTATTGGTTTATGTATTTTTGACACTCTTCTTTTGTGGTTCCTCAAAACTCAGCAGCATGTCATTTTGGCATAACCTCAACAGAACAAACAAGAAGGCAGACAAAAAAATACATGTTTTTGTGGATGTTAATTTGAAAACAACAAAAAAAAATTATAACTCCTCCAATTTGCTCACTCTGCCAGCAACATGCTGTGTCCCTCTGAGAAATCATTTTTGATAAGGATGAGTGTTACAGCATTTGGCTCAAAACCCAATAAAAAAAATGTCCAAACTTTTATATCCTTTAAATTCATGTTTATTCTTTTGGCTCCTCTATGTTTATCTTAGTGTTGTAGTGAAATGGTTCACACTGAAATTATAACATGAGCAAAATAATAATGGATTATGGATTAAACACAACTAGAAAAACCTTAGTTTAGTTTTAGAGGGGTATAAAGGAACGAAAGCATAGATTTAATAAACAACCATGCTTTAATTTATCATATTTAGCTATATAATGATGGGTAACTTTTGAGTTACCCACCAACTTACTTCTATTTTGTTTTGATAGTAACTCGCGTCCTAACAGGAGCAACACACTTTTCCAAGAATCTGTCCCACCTTGAACTCAGAGAAAAGTTCAGATATCAATCACACTGAATGGCAAATGGTACTAGACCAGCACCAACATGACGCCTGGGCAACCAGGCGGAGGGTTAACCGATTCATGTTGAGCCAAGAAACCCGTTGCCAGTCTGGTCAATGCCACAGCACACCAGCTGCTCACAGGGAGCCCAGCTGAAACCCAAAGACAGGCAGCCAGGGTGAAGAGATTAACACACTGACCTGCAAAGAGTGCTGGTGAGACACAGATATGTCCCGACAGCTGGGCAAATGACTGGCAACCAGCGTCATAAACAAAAGAAAGCCAGTGAACTTGGACAGAAATCAATGGCTCACAGAGTGGAGCGTGAAGTCCCTATGAATTTCACAAGTTTATTGACAAAATAATCTCAGAAAAACAGTGTTGGGAGCGTTTTTTTAACAGCGAGCTGCATTGTAGCAAGCTTGAGATGGAGGAGGAATTAATAGATCGTCAGAGAAAAACTTGTAAAGTCTCGTTACCGTAGCAATAGATAAATGAACGAATGAGCTGTCCCCACCGGACTTGGGCACCTAGCTCCTCTCTTTTCTTCTGTCGTAAACGACTAAGAGTAATATTGTAGCTGTTGCTCAAAGCGGAAATCCAGCAGTTCAGGCCTTGAGTTTTTGTTAAGCTCTGACCTGCTTATTCAGATTCAGGCTGACACACATATAAACTCATTAGTGTAATTTTAGCTTTAACTCCACAATGAAATGCAACAAACACTGACTATAAGATAATAAAAGAAAAACAACTACAAGTTTCTTGATTAAATTATTAGTTTCTAATCCAACAGAAAAGGAGCTGATTACAAGATTATTCCCATTTATGAATCAAAGCACATCTTTGTAACCTTATTTGATTCTTACTAAACTGATAACAAAATTTCCCCAAGACATACTGTATTAATGCATTTACAGGTGGAATAAATGAGAGTAGCTTCCATTTCCCTGGCTTCCTGATAAAATCTTGGAATAAGAATTTAACTGGAAAAAATGCTAAATTAACTGTACAAATTACAGCTGCATGATTTATGTTGATGCCAGCCAGATTAAAGCAACAGAAGGACTGTTAGATATTATCTTGATAACTTTACCTTTATGTCTAAAGACTGCATGATTTGCAGAACAGCTTAGTATAGCAGAAATAAAGAAAATGAGATTGTTTTATCTGCAAAGCCGTGTTCCTCAAAATCACCTTCTCCTATCAACATCAGAAATCCTCAGGTACTTTTGTCCTTGAGGACAGTTTGAACAAGGATAAAAGCTTCTTTCTGCTTTCCTCAGTTGAGTGGGCAGCTTCCAGCTGAACAAATTGGCTGCGCTGCAGTGAGCAGCTCTGTTTTGGCTCACAACTCCTGCATTAGTGTTGCCCGAGTCAGATGCAGTTTGTCACTCATTTGTCAACATGTGCTCTCCTGCTTTCTACATACTAACAGGCATGCACACTCCTAAATACGCACAGTACCTTGCAACAGTTTTTTTCAGCTTTTTTCAATAATAACGTTTGTCTTGCCACTTCTTCATAAAAGACCAGGTTCTCGTCTTCCCTGGCCGATCATTTTAGGTGGGAGGCCATGCATACCATTTCCATTTTTGGATAATAATTTGAAAAGTAATCTGTGAAATATTCAAGGCTTAATATTTTATAGCATAACACCAATTTAAACTTTTCTTTTTTGACTGGTCTCTTGTGGTCTTCTTGATGCCGTTTGATCACGAATGCTCTTGGAGTAGGTCTATAACATAATTCTAACAAAATATGTTTAAGTCTGTAGTTGTAATGTGATAAAATGTGGAAATGCTTTATACTACATTCAGGTGTTCAGAAACTGAGCTACACTGTAGCCTCAGCTACAGTTTGACAGAAACGTGGCTGGAATGCACCGGCACCACCAGGCTAAATGTTTGTCGAAAAACTTTAGAGGGGTGTAAACCACCACTAGAAGTCAAGGTAGATGAAGTGTTTTGTCCAAGGACACAACTGAGACAGACGGTGCGAGGGTTCAAATCTGCAACCCACTGGTTACAACACGAACTGCACCGTCGCCCGGTATTCAAAATGTATCAATAGTGAGGCACCGTACCACTCGGACACACACACACCTTCTTTGTCATCATGGCGGATTATGGCATCTTGAATGACATCAGACTGCCTGAAGCGGATGCGGTACTTCCTGGACGGGACTCGAACTTTGACTCCACCTTGCTGCCGCTGTAGGTTCTTTTCCCTCTCGTAATAGGCCCTTATTTGGTCACAGCGCATTCTTCTGACCAGCCGCTGGCGCTGGCCAATCGGGAGAGACTCCAGCAGACACTGGTCTATCTCCATGTTCTGACGGAAAACGTTACATAGCTGGAAACAACCTAATGAGAAAAAAGACAGAAAGTAAGAGTAGTGTTAAGGCATTGAACGTGATAGATGTTGATAGAACTGTTAATATTTTTTAATGAATATTTAAAATCAAATCTATTCACAAGCTTTATTAACGAAGAAGGAAGGAAGGTCAGTCATATGAAAGCACCTCTATCCAAGGTGTTAATTCAACAGTTTGACAGGGAGCCAATGAGAAAAAAAGCTTGTTTGAATGAGATGAGACACTGTGAGGATCACCTCTAGGCAGGGATGTACATCTGCGTTATTGTTTAGGTGTTCAAATATCAGGGTCACCAGGTGGCCTGTTATGTGTGGGCAACCACTTAGCATATTTACTGTGAAAGATATTTGCTGTCTGTTTGGCCCGAGACGAGTTGAGTGAGGCATTTCAGTGTTTTATGGTTTGTTTTTTCCAATCCCAGCAGTGTTATGATTCTACTGACTGTGCATAATCTCCCTGTTGCTCAGTGAAACAGATCACATTATGAGCAGCTGGTGAGACTGTTATGCCTGAATCATTAGCAGGTACAGCAGGTGGGCTAAGAGTGAGATGACAATAAAAGTTTTTGGAAATACTGGAGGAACATGGATATATTGGGGGGAAAAAAAACATTACTTAGAGTTGAAATTGAACTAATTGGCAAAAAAAAAAAATGTTTATGGATACTAATTACAATAAACACTGACAGGTGGAGCAAAAAACATTAAAGAGAAACCTGGCAGAGTCTACAATATATCATAAAGCAAGAAATAACTTCCTAGATAAAGTGCTGAGACCAAAAATTTGGTCAGTAAAAAAAATAAACAATGGTGACATGAGGAAAACAGTCAAATTAATTTCTAGCACATGCTCACGACTTGTGCTGGGTTGAAATTCTCAGACTGATAACCTCTTATTAAAATGCAGCGGTTTCAAGAGATCAGGATTAAAACATTTAAAATAATAATTTATGAGGTGGTCTATATTGATTTTATTGAAATCAACTTGCCAGGAAGCTTATAGTTTGCTGACTGCAGCTGTATAATTAGAGCGGATATGGTGCTCATTTAATCTCCATGCAATGCAATGACTGTCAGTGTTTTGGGGGTTGAAAAATATTTCCAAATAGAGAAAATCTGTGTTTCTTGTAAGGAAGGTTAAAGTGGAGAAGCCTACTTACAGCCAGCTGACTCAAAATGCGCAGAAGTTTCAAGGTTTGGGATTACCCAACACTGCTGCTGCTGACAGTCCTTTACGGACTCCGATGAATCAAACCAAGGAATGGGTTGAGGAACCCTCCTGTATCTAACTCTCACTCCACCGAGACGGCTTGGTCCACAGCTACAAACTTAGTTAAAAGATCTGCTACTTGACAGCTGGACGACAGAAACCACAGCAGCAAAATGAGGGCTTAATATTAGACAGGTGGTCATGCTGCTATGTTTGATCAGGGTATACACGGGGTGCCAGCTGCAGCTCATAGCCCAACTGGTTTGACAAATTCAGGTCAGAGCCAGAGGACAGAGAAAATATGTGAATGAAGACGTCTTTGCAGAGACACGGCATGTCATGTTTTCTTTGTGACTCACCAAGTTGCCCAACTTCGCCCTGTTATTGCTATATCTTATTCTTTTTCCATAAAGCTCTCTCTCCTGCTTCTTTGTTCCTGAATCTTATTATGCTTCACTCCTTGGAGCATTTCAGTCTCTCCACTGTCTGTGTCTGAGAACGCAGTAGCTATTTTCTATTATCCCTCTTTCAGTCTGCTCATCGGGTCAAAGGTTTGGAATCTGGGACATTTTTGAAGCGCAGCATGTTGTCAAACCACATGCGTTTGTTTCCCACTACTGCATCATCTTTTCATATGTCTAGTCTAATATAAGAGATCAGAGTGATTTAAAATGTTTGTTTTATTATGAATATTTTTTTTAGTCTATCAGTGTCCCTCATAAATTACACAAAGTTAAGATAAGATCAATGAAACTTTTTAGAAAAAATAACTCGCAAAATAAGTCATCCAGGTATTTATTTGTACTGAAAAATTACAAGAAGCAGTGTTACTGTAACTTTATTGAGTTCACTGTGAAAACTGATCACTATTCTACGGTACATTTCCCATTAGTCCAGTTGGTATCTGATACTCTTATGTGTTCTTGTATTATAATAAAAATGGTACAATTTACTGAAAGTTCCCATAGATATTAAAGTAAAACATTAGAGCAAATTGAAATGTCCCCAAAAGTCCTCAAACAGATGTGAGTGTACTGTTGCTCCTTTGTGTACGCAGCACACATCGTGCAGCTGTTCTTTTACATTCATAAAGACTCAAGAGTGTTTTGTGGAGATCTTTATCAGGGCATCTTCACTGACAAAGGGACTGGCTTTCCATTTGCCTTTTTTTTTTGATAAGCATCTACATATTGATTCAAACACCTGCCCTCTCAACCCTAGTACACACACACACGCACACACGCACGCACGCACACACACACACACACACACACACACACACATCACCCAGACAATGCATCAGTACCATCTGGTCTGCTTAGACTGTGAAAAAAACAGTCTAAGCAAAAGCTGTTTTGTATTCAGGCACCAAACAGAAGGGTGTGTAAGAAGGTAAAGCTCATTATTTCACTGCTGATGCCAGATTCTTAAACTGTTCCCTTTTAACTGTATCTCAGCTTGCCACTCAGAGCATACACAAACACACACACATAGTGCAAAATCTTAAAAACAGCACTTTCTAACTGCGCTTCCTTTCCCATTCATTGTAAAGCCATTTGCATCAGTTCAACATTTTTTCACTCACAATCCATCTTTTTTAGATCCTTTCAGCAGTCCTATGGTCTGTATCAATGACGGATATAAATCCTTAATTACAATAATAACATTTTCACTTGAACGATCCGAAGAATCAACAGCAGAAGAGTTGTTCATATACAGCAGATGAATTACAAAAGGTTTTTGAAAACGGTTTCGCAATTCATAGCTAACTTTATGGTGTGGAAACCATGAGTTTGCGAGAGATCAAAGATAAAGCAAGATGCATAGTAGGACAGTATAATAATACAATGTTTTTATGATGCAGACTAATAATAATAAATTATTTAAAAATCTTCCATCTTTAATATTATGCATACTCTGTAAAATTAAACTAAAATACATATTGTAGGGAGAAAATGTAAAAAATAAATAGAAGCATCAATAACAGTTGCATACAAGTACACACTGTTAGACCAGTGGTTTGTTGAAGCAACTTTTGATCCAATTAAAGAATCGGTCTCCTTTAGGGCACACATAAAATTAAATATACTGAATCTGATTAACCGGTAAGGAAGTTTATTTTGTTGACATTTGCTTGCTTGCATGCTTTGGCTAAAGGCAGGAGAAGGGTACAAACTGAATAAGTCCAACCAGAATAGGTCCAGCCAGGCACTTTGGATAGTTGCCATGGGAAATTAAAGGATATCTCAAACATGGATGAAAGAATCAAAGCAAAGCACCATGTATGTTTTTGATAAGGGAATAGCATTATAACATGATGTGAAGCTCAGAAAAGTCGATTTTGTATGATTCTGCCCCTTGAAGACCAGTACTTGTGGTGTTTTACATGCGACAGAAGCCTCTTTCATAAAACATTTCCATCATCAGCCTCCAAAGCTAAACCCATCTTTGGTCTGCCTCTGATGTTTTATAAATTACAAATCCGGCCGGTAATATTCAACATGAGCTTTCAAAAACGAGGGAAGCAATGACCCACAGGGGAGAGTATATATGAAGTTTATAGAGTATAAATGAGTTTGTTATTGATATAGTGCATGACACATAATGTGGGTTAAATATCTTCATTTCTAAAAGGTTCAACACATCAATGGCATGTCACATATATATTTTTTTTAAGTTCAAGTTTTACCACTACTGTAGGATCCACCCATGCTAAAGTCTAATATTCTGTTCTGTCTTAGCATATCTTACCCTAATGGCAAAAAAAAAATAATAATAATGTGTCAAAAATGTGCAGCACAAAGGTAGTTTGTAACTGCATCACCAACACTCCAACACTTCTTTACCCCTGCACCAGTCAGCTGATATGAGTGTTTCTAGGTTGTTTTTCAAGCAGGGCTGTAACAGCGGTTCACTTCAGCTGCTCACCTTAAAAACAGCTTGCTCATGGTGTATCACGGTGGTGGAACCATTGTGGCCTAGTGTCTTTTTTTTTTTTTTTTTATTTGTTTTTTTTTTTTTTTTTTTAGCTTATAAATATATCACCAATCAGCTTGGTCTTAAAAAAAACTCTCAGGGTAAAGAATCAGCATGACCTAAAACCCTAACCCTAACATTCAATGTTTTAGAATGACCTAAATAAAGTTCTGAATTAAATCTGACAGAAAATCTGTGGAGGAGGCTGGTATAAGAAGATGTCCTCACCATGCAAGAGATTTGGAGATTTTTTTTGCAAGATAATGTCATCAAATATTTCCAAGCTTATATCTGACAAAGTCAGAATACTGAAATCTAATCAAAATATGCTTAAACTATTAGTTTAAAAGTATGTACACTTGTGTAGTAATAGTACTGCATTATTCTTTTGTCACCCTAACTAAAAAAGATTTAGAAATATATTTGTGAATAAACTATTTAGTTACTGATGTAGCAAACCCTGTCAGAATGGCCTTCAAGCTCTAAGTAGTACTAAACAGATCACAGAAATCTTACAAAAAAGACACTTGCACAAAGATGTACACATGTCTTCTTCAGCAGTTGCTATTCTCACATTTACTCCACAGTAGAAGACATTCTGCAGGAGACACTCTCCCAGCCTGAATTGCAAGAGAGGGGGTGTGGAAAGATATCTGCTCCGAGTACGGAGGAGGCAAGACATGATGCAAAAGCCCTATATGAAAATCCTTGTTTCCTGAACGATGCTGCTTGCTCAGGAAAACTGTAGTTATGCTACAGTTTTAACATCGGCAGATCAGACGTAGTAACAGTTCTCTCTCAAAGGACGCATTCTGACATTTTGTCACTGAAACTGGGGGAAAGATCTTGTGAATATAATAAGTATATTTTGTACTGTATTTTCAAGCATATCTTACACTCATAAAATAAAATGTATCCTGAAAATAACCTTTAATTAGACTGAAACCAACACCAACAAAAGAGTTGGTACATGAATAAAAGCTAATGTGTAATTCTTCTAATTGGTCTGTTTGCAATGGTGCAAAGGTAAGATGCATTGTAAATATTTTAGAACCGATACAAATTCAACACTTCTTTTAATTTTTGTAAAAAAAAAAAAAAAAAAAAAAAAAATCACGTTGTATTTGGTTCCTATCACAGTAAAAGTTGGTGCAGGACTAAATCAGCATTGTCAGCCATATGACATGTGAAATTATGTCCTAGCTTCCATCTTATGCTTTATGATCGTATTTTTCTTGATTTAGCTCCCTGTACTGGTCTGCATCCTTCACTGTTGGACCCACTCAGGGACCATTTATTAAACAGGCCTTTCAAGGATACAGCTACATAATCCTTTAGACTCCCTGCATATAACAAACGACATGTAAGGAGACACATTGGTGCGGATATGACTCATGCACGGCAGATTGAGGCATATTTTAAGGTTATGCAAATGGTTTAGATTTGGCCAACTAAAACTAGCACACAAAGATGATGACAGCGTAAGCCAAATTACATTACTAAAGATGTTAATATTAAATGCATGGTTTAAACGGTTTCTTCTGAGCTTCAAGATGTGACATTATCCGTCCTGCCAAATTAGCCATGAGCTGCTGTATGCAGTGGGACTATATACTTCCTTTATGATTTGTGAACTGATCACCTAAGCGTGTTAAATTCTGACCTGTTAAAAGAAGAAATTGGTGCAAGGGAATAGGAAATTCATTGGAGATTACATTTAATCTCAAAAATCAGTGAGTCTTGACAATTAGCAAAAACCTCACCAAAATCAGAACTAAAATAACAAAAAGAACTCCACAAATCTTACTGTTCATATAAAAACATTGTATGAAGTCTGCTTGAAACACGCTCAACAATGAACAAGCTGTGGTAAAGAATCAGCATGGACAATAAAAGCATATGTAGTGGATGTAAGACTTAAGAGGTGATCCCCAAATTAATTTCTACTCAGGGCTTTGCACATCTGGTAGAGTTTGAATCATAAGTCTGGTAGTGGCACAATCTTGCTGTGAGGATGCTTTTCTTCATCAGACAGGGAAGCTGGTTTGAGTTTAGACAAAAACTGGGAGACTGGAACAGAGGTTCAACTTTACACATAAAACCAGAACCACAATATTAGGATGGTTTGATTCAAAGCTCATTCACGTGTTTGTTTGGCTCAGTCAAACTCCAAACCTTAATTCAACTTCTAATCTGTGGCAAGACTTTAAAGCTCTTCACCCAATCAGTAAGAGCTTCATTATTTTGCAAAAAAGAAAGGCAAAAAACATCAATCCCCAGATATGCAAAGCTGGTAGGGAGATGGGTACAAGAACAAAAAGGGCCACAACAAATTATTTAATCAGGGGATTCAGAATAAATGACGTAGACAATACTTTTAAAATTATATATGTATAATTAATGTACAATTCTTCCACTTCAAAATTATGTGCTGCTTTATGGCAACAGATTGTGAAACAAATCAAGTGGTGTGGATACATTGGAAGTTTTATTTAAAAACAAAATGTACAGATTCTCATAACTAACATGTTTTTGCACTGCAGCTTAAACTTTGTCCAATTTTTTCTTCGAAAATCTCTAAATTGAATATGGTCTGCACAAAGTGATCACACACTGACAGTTCCTGTTGTATGATGAGAGGCTGGGGACTTATGAATATAATATAAATGTGAGGCAGACAGAAAGACTGATAGGAAGTAGAACTAGAAGAATTGGAGCAAAATAGGAGGGTTCAGCCAGACGGAGAGAAAGCAAGAGCCGTCTTCCCCTGCCATCCCATCTCCAGGCCATCAGTTATTGATTACATGTAGAACAAGCAGGCTCCAGCTAATAAAACAGACAGCAGCATGGGACACTGTGATGTGGAAAACTGCAGACATGCACATTTGGAAAAACAAACCGTTTATACACAAGAGAGTAACGGGGATGGATTAAGGTGAGAGACAAGTAGGGGTAGTGCCTTTGAAGTAATGGAGGAGGCTTTGGGGGGGCTTAAGCTGCATCACCTTGGTTATAAAACTCATTTATTGCCTTTTCTCTTCCTTTTTTCCTGTCATTACAACTCAAATCCCACACTGTCCTTCTCACATTCCCCTCGGAGCCTGCTTGTGAGTCCTCTGCAACATTTTGACACATTCCACAATGTCACTCATCCCATTTTCATCTCTTTTTTTTTTAAATCACTGCCTTTCTGCCTCTCGCTCCAGTGCGACCCTCAGTCTCCCTCCATCTGTCCTTCTCTCTGACTAAAACGATCCTCTCTCTGGATTGGTCCGTCTGTGGTTCATGAACATACCAGACACTCGTGGGTTCTGCACCTCTGCGGTTCCGTTTCATCGTTCTTTCTTTCTGCCGCTACCTGCCGCATTCACTGGTCAACTTTTCACATCTGCAGCGGCTCCTCTGCAGCATGCTCACACACCCACTTACAGCACACACACACACAATCCAAAGACACAAAAATGCTCATTGGAAGTTCAGACTGTGCTTCCCTGACAAGTGGATGACCACAATTTGCTGCATAATTATCATAAATTTAAGCATATTAATTATTAACACAAGGCCAGCAGTAAAAAAGACAGAGAGACTATAAAAAATAGAAAATCCAACAGAATTGGCATCAGGTGCACAGGAAAGGTCCTCTGAATGGCTACTTACAACATTTGATGAAATGGTAGTGAGACATTTCTGCGTTGGTCAAGCAGGCAGAAAGGAAGGTTGGAAGTCAGAGAGTCAGGCAGATTTTAGGCAGCCACAGGTCTCAGGAAAACTAACTAATGCAGAGCTCGTAACCGGCACTATGCATTATTAATCTGGTTTCTTCCATGCTATCCAAACTCCGGTTCCCCTGTTTGCATTATTCACCAATTGCAGCAGCAGCAGCAGCAGCAGCTCCGGTTGCACCTCATGCAGTCTCTACATGCACACAGTCTAAGACCGGCACGCGTTCACGCAGACATACACTCATTCCCACACAGCCATACAGTACAACCCCTCTATCAACCGGTCAGCAACAGAGAGCTGCGGCTGCCTCTGCCTCCTCTCGCCCACAGCCAGATAACGGGCTGCACGACGTCTTCCCTGCCATAGTCAACGCACGTGTTCCACTGGCGTCACTGACAGACAGCCGGTTCATCCCTCCTCCCGCTCAACACACCCCCATGACGCAATGCTTCTTCCCTCCTTACACTCCCACTCTCTTAGTCTCATGTTCCCCTCAATACACATTCGCATATGCATCGGCATACTACTGCACTCTACATTTTAAGCTAAAAAAAAAAAGCAGAGGCAGATTTATTCATGTGGATTCTAACAGGAGAGATGGCAAAAAAAGAAAAAAAAAGCAGGCATAACAGAAGAGAAAATGGAAGAGATACAGTAGAGGGAGCAGGAGACAGATAATCAAGTGAAAGGAGGATTCCTAGAGAGGTGGAGCGTTAAACCTGACAGAACGATAGCTACAGCCAGAGAGAGCAGAGGCTGCTGCAGTGCGGCTTTTGGCGTAATGACAGGTTAAATGCCCAACGATGATTTGGAAACTGTTACCAAATTAACTATGCGTAGCAGAGTATACGACAGTGTGCCATAATGGTACGACTTGACAGCTACACATCAACACACAGACAAATGTGATTGTCAGGATGTACAAATGCATAAGAAATCCAAGACTGATATATCATTGAAAAACATTGTGATGACAATAGCATTAGCAATAATTCTGCATTTACTTTGCTCCTAAATCAGAAAGGTGCAAATATTGTCAGGTGTAATTAAATGCAGCTTTAATTTATTTTATACAAGGGTTTTAGACAGTAGTTGTAGATGGCTGTTAAATGAAAGGATCTCATGTAGAGGTCTCTGTTTGATGTGTAGATACTGAAAACTGTTATTGTATGTTAGTTTCAGGAAAAGGATGTGAAGTGTTGTTTGCAGTTTTTTTTTAATTATTATTTTTAAGGAACTTAAAAAAATATTGGTGTTAATGGTGCAATGTTTCGAATAATGAAATTTGCTTTTTATTTGCAGTACCTTTCTCCTGATGGTGGGGCGTTAAGGCAACACATATTTAAGAAAACATTTGAGGCGTTCCAAATGGCGCTCAATGTCCTTGAGAAGAAGGAGCGTCAACTTAAAGCTGCCCAACAAAGGGCTGAGTTCTTGAACCAAGAACTCAATCGTGCTCTTGGAAAGGTGGGAGCAGCTGAAGCACAACGTGAGAGTCTTCAGTCTGCAGCTGTTTTTTATTCCAGTGGTAGGTATATGAATCTTATATTATGTTGGTTAGGTTGTATATATACTTTATGTTAATGTCTTAATTCTTAATATTTTATGTTAATGTGGCACTTGCTCTGTGTATAAATAATATTTTTAGATGTTGGATGATTTATTGTTTGTTTGTTTTATAAACCAATTACGATAGAAAAAAGAAAGATTCAGATTTGGCAAAATAATAATAATAAAAATAAAAAAAAACTCCAATATCGCAGTGAAAATTGATCCCTACAAAGTAATGACAATTACATATTTTTAGGAAATATAAAATAATGATACAGATATTCACCTCTTTCAGTGACTGCCCCTTTGTCTTTGTCCTAAAAAAAATGTTTGTTCTGCTAAAATCTTTCAGAGCAAAAAGTGGCTTCCACACAGACCTGTTACGTTGAGGAAGATGGGCCACCCTGTTTCGAGGAGAAAATGTAAATTTTTTTGTGTTTTGTAACAGTGAAGTGTTATATTGTTAATATTTAAGTTAATTGTTTAAAATAAATGTGAGTTCTATAGTTTGATTGGTTTATATTATTCATCTTATGTTAGTCCAGTTGACATTTAGACTGTTGTCGTTAATCTGAAGAGACGTAACCTTGAAGCCTCCTGGCTTCATTACTATAAGACTAAAATATCTAATTTGTCATGGAGCTGTGAATTTATGAATTATTTTGAATTTATCGTTTGAAAAATCAATCAAAATGTATGACATTGTAAAAAAAAGAGAAAAGAAAAAAAGTTAATTATCATTATTCTGGCATATTTTCCTTTGCAACTGTGCCCCTACTTTGTAACATCTCCCATATCATGAGAAGTTCAGCCCCTGAACTCACATCCACCACGGTATCTTGTTTACAAAGGTTTGCTCAAGTTAGGGTATCAAGAATTAACTCAAGTGTGGTTAATACAGAACAATAAATGGAGTAAGGAAGTTACTGAATGTATCTGAAAAAAAGTTGGACATGAAATGACCAAAACTGCAAAAGAGCAAACTAACCAGCACTCCCAGCGACAGCCTTCAGCACAGTAAAAAGCGAGGGTCTGGATGCTAAGGATGCTTTCCTTAGCATCCAGACCAAACATATAAGGTGTTTGGTCTGTTTAAAACTAAATCTGGTTTGTTTCTCTCCTTGGTGTGGTTTGTTTGGGAAGACGTGAACATAACGATCGAACTATGAGGAACAAAACAAAACACAAACTCAGTTTGAATGAATTGCATTTTCTCTGTCCTTCAAAACCAGGTCACCTAAATACAGATTTAGGCGCATTTATTTTTCCCGTATCTAACATTGTTTTTCTCTTCATTTGTTGGCTTTTTGCTATAGCTCAGTTGCACCTTATTTTTAAGGAAATCACATTGTGTTGCCCTTGATGCTAATGGAAATACCTCTATAAATAAAGACTAACTTACTGATTGATGGAGAAAGAGAAAGAGATGGATGAGTGAAAAAACAATTTAACCTAACCTGCAGTCACATGGCTGAAGACGGATTATGACACACATTTGGTGCTTGCCTGTCTAGTGGTAATATAACACATTCAGTCTTCTGTGAGATATTCTGAAGCCACTGTTTCACCAGTGCTGTCAAACATGAGCATGAGAAGATGGAATAGAACTGGTGAGGTTCACTATAATGACAGGGAAAGGAGGAGAGCAGCAGAGCGAGATTTAAAGGGAATGCGATATAAACTGAGGAGCTGCTGGATGTGTGTAAAAAGTCTGGATGCTCGAGTAATTCCTGTCACAGGAAATCAGGTCAGAGGTACTATCCATTGCATTTGCTCTACAAATGCAACATCTACTTGCAAAAACCAGCTGCCAGATTTTAGTATGTAATGTTTATATGTGGTTAGGTTTTACTACAGTGATGGCTTAATCAGTCACACGGCCAGAGTCATGCAAACGGCACACTCATTGACACCTCTAATGCCCTTGCAGTATTTTTAAGCAAGGGTAACAAAACGTCTGCCGCATTAAGGCTTCCCTCATGGCATCCAGACCTCGAAGCACAAGCTCCGACAGTGAAATGTCAACCTTTCCCTTTTCCATCCAAATCCAGCAGTTGCTTTAGCCTCAGCAAAAATGTGCCATTTAGATACCACAATACCAGACAGTGACATCCTTGAACACAGAGACAAAAGGTAAAACACCTTTTGTTTTAGTGTGAGACATCCTGCTGCTAGGCAGGTGCTCTATGAATGTTATAACAGCAAGATAATGGGTTGATGTCACGTTCCAACAACTCCCACATCTCTGCAGTTACAACTAGGTCAAGCACCTGAGCAGTGAGGTAGATAGAGGGCATGCACAGAGTGAAGAAATTTAAGAGGATACACACAGTAGGACTCCATCATGCACGGCTGCTTTTTAAAATAAAAAGGTAACAATCGCTGATGACACTTTTCAAAAAATATAAATTCAAAGGACAACTTCTTTATTCACATTTACTTGTTCTGTTGCATAACTGTATGTCACAATGTTAGATTTTTTTTCTATTCTCACTAAATGTTTTAGTTAAACAAAAGCTTAATTGAAAATACTTGTTTTTTACTTGGTAAATGTATTTTGGGTTGATAAACAAAGCCCTGATTGATATAAATGTATAGCAATATAAAGTCATCTCCACATGGAGAGTGATTTATCTGTATAGAAATTGGAAATGCAATTTCCCTTTCATAAAAAGGTGTCACACTCCAGTTTTAGATGAAAGAAGGTGAACCGAAGGTTAAACCTGTCAAGATGCCAGCAGAAATTATGATGGCACAAAATCAAAGCATGTTTATGAACTTGTTTGTAATATTGAGAACTTTCATGACGAGTTAAAAATAACACATTTTGACATGTCATGAAAAACAAATATCTGATGAACTGCTAGCTTTAGGTGACAAATTATTGGTTCTACTGAGAATCACTTTTCAGAAATAATTTTTATTCCAACAGAGAAAAAATAACTTGATTGTAGTCTACCACAAGTCACTACTGCACATGATCCCAATTTTAACAAATGAGTAAATAAATGAAGCATTCCATCTATAGGTAAACTACTATAACTTCAGTTTGTGTGCTGTAGCTACATGTCTGGATGAACTATCAGTTGCAAAAAGCACACAGGCAAACAAAAAGATAAACGAGAATGAAAAGTGTTGCTGAATATTTAAAAAATGTCGATGAAAATCCTGTCAGCGATGGGATCATAACAATAAATATCAGATAAATAATGCTCTAGCATTACCACACTGTGCATTTGACACCATACCATGTACAATATTTGCACACATGCACCTCGGCTACAGAATTATCACAACTGGGATTCAAGTATCCCAGATATGACCTAATAATAACATTACGTAATCTGATGCAACACTATTGAAAGCCTTCGCTCACCCTGCACACTTGCACTGACGGCACCTGATCTAAGCATTGACTGACTCAAGTGTGAATATGGATTTTGTTTGGGTTACAACTGAAGTAAGACATCTTGGACTCGTGTGAATAAGATCAGCTGTGTCTTGTGCCATCTTTGACAAGTACATCTCATTTAACTCCTATTTTAAACTCATGTGGAACCAGCTTCCAGTGTTTGTCTGTGAGGCAGATACACTCTCTACTTCTAACCAAAATTATAACTTTGGCTCAGGTTATGTTGAGATGTCTTTGTATATGCTGAAATATGCTTAGGTTGCTGGAGGACAAACTGACCATTTTCACTGTTAGTTTTTGATTAAACTAATGTTATCTTTCAGTTTTTTTCTCTTTAAAGGAGTTACATTTGGTCTGGTGTTCTGTGACACTGTTGCACCTTCTTGGAAGGAATCATCATCTAAAATATTGCTACAAGTAATATTATGTTTCCTTTCTATACACTTGATTCTGTCTTTTTCAAAGAATTTCACAGTTTACTGTTGCTAAGTGTACATTCAGGAAGATGCTTTTACCACTAGGTTTGCTAGATAGTAAACTTTTCACCAATTTGAATAATAAACTGAACTTGACTGCATTATTTAAACAACTGGAAAGGAGTTGAAATGTAAGTAATTTAACAAATATATTATTTTTTATTTATTTATTTTTTTTTTTGCTGATGCTTATGTAGACTGAGTTAATGCTATGAGTAACAAAATGTTAATATCTAAATTTAAATATTTGAAATTGGTTAAATAAATACTAATGTCTTGGAATTTTAACCCAAATTAAACAAGGCAATAAGGAACCTTATATTAATAACGCATAACTAAGAAATGTAATAAATGAAATAAATTAAGTAAACACACACATATATATATAT